>NW_006239144.1:97687-98422 GCF_000226075.1 Solanum tuberosum | reverse complement strand
AGTACCCGGTTAAAGTCCGTGGTCTAGCTTACTCACTATTGGATACTTCCTCGGCGATTTGGGGTATATGAGAGTTGGACTGAAATGATTATTTATGGTAATCGGTTTGGTGATATTTCCCGCGACGTATGGTTGGATATTGATTCTTAGCTACAGTACCCGGTTAGAGTCCGTGGTCCAGCTTACCTGTGATCTGGTTTTGGCTACATTACCCGGTTCGAGTCCGTGGTCCAGCTTGCACGTGCTGTACTCCCGATTCCTCACTAAAGCTTCAGTTTAGTCTTGATTACTCTCATCTGTAGGTTGAGGTTTTGGAGGTTGAAGAGATTCCGGTTAAAGTCCGGGACGTAATGAGATCTTGGAATATAATTGGGAATGGTTCAGTTAAAAGTCCTGAAATTGGTAATATTTTGATAGACCTTCTATCTCCATTATTTTACTTCAGCTGCCGGTGCATCTGCCGGGCTTATGGGGGTCCGTGCAGGTGGTTTCTTTTATTGTGCACGAGCGTACCCGTCGGGTTTATGGGAGCCCGGCGGAGTTAGTTAGATTACTTTTCTTTGTTTCCTGTACGCTCGTGTACATACCCCCATTTACAACTCTTTTGCCTTGATGTGACCCTTTATTTGCATTTCAATTGACTTTTTCTTATCTTGCTCAGTCGGCCGATGATGCCTACTGGGTACCTGTTGTTTTGGTACTCATGCTACGCTCTGCATCTATTTCGTGATACAG
>NW_006239144.1:93391-96812 GCF_000226075.1 Solanum tuberosum | reverse complement strand
AATCTTTCTTGTTCCACTCCTTTATGGGGATGGCTCGCACGCGTGGTAGGACCCCAGCTAGGGGTAGAGGCCGACCTCGAGGTCGTGCCAGAGCTACAGCACCAGCCCAGGACCGAGAGCAAACTTCGGAGCCGGTGATAGAGCCACCAGCAGCTCCAGCGCAGCAGCAGCCGATGGGCCCGGGACCAGCCCAGCCACCGCCCGAGCCTGTGGCAGCTCCAGGTATAAAGGCTATGCTCGTACAGATACTAGCTGCCATTGGGGGTATGCAGCAGGCCCCAGCTCCAGCCGTTCCAGTACCGCAGGGCCAGCCTACACCAGCGGTACCGGTTGTTCAGCAGCTAGCGGCACCGGTTGTTCAGCCTGACGATTTGGAGGGCGTCATGCCACTACGGGAGCATAAGATGCTCGGGGTGTTCCTTAGACTATCACCGCTGAGGTTTTCTAGGGCAGTGGGTGAGGATGCCCACGAGTTTCTACTTACTTGCCGCGAGCGGCTACAGACTTTGGGTTTAGTGGAGTCGAGAGGAGCAGACTTCACCGCTTACCAGTTAGACGGTCCCGCCAGGCAGTGGTGGCGTACATACTTAGAGACCAGGCCAGCTGGGTCTCCACCGGTCACATGGACTGCGTTTTCAGAGGCCTTCTTAGCCCGATTTATTCCCAAGAGCATCAGAGATCAGCTCAGAGATCAGTTTGCTCGGTTAGAGCAGGGCTCCATGACAGTATCAGAGTATGAGGCCCGATTGCACGAGCTCACCAGGCATGCCGCCATGATATTACCTACTGAGGAGGAGAGGGTTCGTTGTTTTGTTCGGGGTTTGAGACTACAGTTGCGGATTGCGACTCAGTCTTTAGTCTCAGTGGGCTGCTCATTTCTGGATGTAGTGGACCATGTCCGCACTATCGAGCAGCTACGTCGCGAGTCCCAAGGGGGCAGCGGCAAGAGAGCTAGACAGGAGGATAGCCATGATAGGCGCCGTTTCAGACCTCGAGAGTCTTATGATAGATCTCAGCAGAGGTTTCAGTCGGGTCAGTCTAGTATCCCCTTCCAGGCCTCTCTCCAGGCATAGGAGGGTGATCAGCACCGCCATATTGGTTTTAGTGTCGGTCCTAGTCGGGGCCGAGATAGTTCACAGATGGGTTCTTCTAGCCGGGGTAGCCGACCTCCAACTCTCAGTCGACAGTCCCAGGGGTGCTATGAGTGTGGGGAGTTAGATCAATGGGCCCGCAAGTGTCCCCACCGCAGGTTAGCCTTACCCGCTCCACAGGCAGCTACGCATGCGCCAGCGCCTGCTTGGTTTCCCTCCTGATCGTGCCATTGAATTTCCTATTGAAGTAGAGCCGGGCACTAAGCCCATTTCTATACCACCGTACCGTATGGCCCCCGTAGAGCTCAAGGAGCTCAGTGTTCAGATTCAGGATCTCTTAGATGAGGTATTCATTCGGCCTACTGTATCGCCTTGGGGTGCCCCAGTCCTCTTCGTGAAGAAGAAGGATGGTACACTGCGATTGTGCATCGACTACAGGGAACAAGGTGACGGTGAAGAACCGTTTCCCCATGCCTAGGATTGATTATCTATTTGACCAACTTCAGGGTGCCGTGGTATTTTCTAAGATTGATTTAAGATTCGGCTATCACCAGTTGAGGCTTAGGGCAGCGGACGTCCCTAAAACTGCATTTAGGACTCGTTACGGCCACTATGAGTTCGTAGTGATGTCCTTTGGGTTGACTAACCCCCTGCCGCGTTCATGGACTTGATGACTAGGGTGTTTAGGTCGTACTTGGATTCGTTTGTCATAGTCTTCATAGATGACATTCTAGTATACTCGCGTAGCCGGGAGGAACATGAGCAGCATTTGAGGATAGTGCTCCAGACTTTGAGAGGCCAGCGACTTTATGCCAAGTTCTCAAAGTGGGAGTTTTGACTTGAGTCCGTAGCATTCTTGGGGCACGTGGTGTCTAAGGATGGCATTATGGTAGATTCCGCTAAGATTGAGGCCATTCGTGATTGGGTCAAGCCCACCTCTGTGACTGATATTCGTAGCTTCGTCGGATTGGCAGGCTACTACAGGCGTTTTGTTGAGGGATTTTCTACTATAGCAGCGCCTTTGACTCGGATGACTCGCCAGGATGTTCCGTTTGTGTGGTCGGAGGTGTGTGAGAGGAGCTTTCTGAGGCTTAAGGAGTTGCTTACCACCACTCCTATATTGACTCTTCCAGTTGAGGGTGAGGGGTTTACTGTTTATTGTGACGCATCTGGCATTGGTTTGGGTTGTGTACTGATGCAGCAGGGCCGCGTTATCGCTTATGCGTCGAGGAAGCTTAAGCCACACGAGCGCAACTACCCCACTCATGATTTAGAGTTGGCTGCGGTGGTTTTTGCGCTTAAGATTTGGAGGCATTACCTGTATGGAGTTCGATGCGAGATCTATACTGATCACAAGAGCCTTCAGTACATTATGAGCCACAGGGATCTTAATTCGAGACAGCGGCGTTGGATTGAGCTCCTGAAGGACTATGACCTCTCTATTCTCTACCATCTGGGCAAGGCGAATGTACTAGCAGACGCCTTGAGTCGGAAGGCAGTGAGTTTGGGTAGTCTAGCCTTTCTTTCTACTACGGAGCGACCATTAGCTTTGGACATCCAGTCCTTAGCTAACTGGATGATACGCCTTGATATCTCTGATTCCCGGTGTGTACTAGCTTATGTGGATGCTCTATCATCTCTGCTGGATCGGATTCGCAGACGTCACTTTGAGGATGAGGACTTAGTGGTACTTCGAGATCGAGTTTTGGGAGGTGACACTGGCCTGGATACCTTGGATTTAGATGGGGTCTTAAGATTTGGTGATCGACTTTGTGTTTCAAGATTTGGGGGTTTGATTCAGATGATTCTTACCGAGGCCCATGACTCCAAATATTCTATTAATCTGGGCACAACTAAGATGTATCGGAACTTGAGACAGCACTACTGGTGGAGCGGCATGAGGAGAGATATTGCGGATTATGTATCGCGTTGCTTGAGTTGTCAGCAAGTTAAGGCCGAGCATCTGAGGCCTGGTGGTGAACTTCAGAGATTACCCATTACTGAGTGGAAATGGGAGAGGGTCACCATGGACTTCGTTGTAGGATTACCCCGCACTTCCCGTGGTCTTGATAGTATTTGGGTCATCGTGGATCGATTGACCAAGTCAGCACACTTCATTCCTGTCCATACTTCCTACAGTGCTAAGAGGTTAGCCCGTATCTACATTCGAGAGGTGGTTCGTCTTCATGGTGTGCCTGTTTCCATCATCTCAGATCGGGGCCCACAGTTCACATCTACCTTCTGGAGGACCTTCCAGGATGAGTTGGTTACCCGTGTTGACCTTAGCACAGCTTTCCACCCGCACACTGATGGTCAGTCGGAGCACACGA
>NW_006239144.1:89975-91322 GCF_000226075.1 Solanum tuberosum | reverse complement strand
TTGGCCTTAGTCTAGGCTTAGACTAGTGTTGCCATAGACTTGCGATGTTTCGGATGTCGTTGGGCAGTAGAACTTTTTCAGACGTCGTTTCGGACGGTGAGCTCCTTGTAGACTGATATAGCAGACTTGAGTCTGATAGTCGGTAGCTCAGCTTATGACCTTGTATCCATAATGCCCTGCTTTTCTATTAGCTACAGTACCCGGTTAGAGTCCGTGGTCCAGCTTACCTGTGATCTGGTTTTAGCTACAGTACCCGGTTAGAGTCCGTGGTCCAGCTTACTTATGTCCAGGCTTAGCTACAGTACCCGGTTAGAGTCCGTGGTCCAGCTTACTTATGTCCAGGCTTAGCTACAGTACCCGGTTAGAGTCCGTGGTCCAGCTTACTTATGTCCAGGCTTAGCTACAGTACCCGGTTAGAGTCCGTGGTCCAGCTTACTTATGTCCAGGCTTAGCTACAGTACCCGGTTAGAGTCCGTGGTCCAGCTTACTTATGTCCAGGCTTAGCTACAGTACCCGGTTAGAGTCCGTGGTCCAGCTTACTTATGTCCAGGCTTAGCTACAGTACCCGGTTAGAGTCCGTGGTCCAGCTTACCTGTGATCTGGTTTTAGCTACAGTACCCGGTTAGAGTCCGTGGTCCAGCTTACTTATGTCCAGGCTTAGCTACAGTACCCGGTTAGAGTCCGTGGTCCAGCTTACTTATGTCCAGGCTTAGCTACAGTACCCGGTTAGAGTCCGTGGTCCAGCTTACTTATGTCCAGGCTTAGCTACAGTACCCGGTTAGAGTCCGTGGTCCAGCTTACTTATGTCCAGGCTTAGCTACAGTACCCGGTTAGAGTCCGTGGTCCAGCTTACTTATGTCCAGGCTTAGCTACAGTACCCGGTTAGAGTCCGTGGTCCAGCTTACTTATGTCCAGGCTTAGCTACAGTACCCGGTTAGAGTCCGTGGTCCAGCTTACTTATGTCCAGGCTTAGCTACAGTACCCGGTTAGAGTCCGTGGTCCAGCTTACCTGTGATCTGGTTTTAGCTACAGTACCCGGTTAGAGTCCGTGGTCCAGCTTACTTATGTCCAGGCTTAGCTACAGTACCCGGTTAGAGTCCGTGGTCCAGCTTACTTATGTCCAGGCTTAGCTACAGTACCCGGTTAGAGTCCGTGGTCCAGCTTACTTATGTCCAGGCTTAGCTACAGTACCCGGTTAGAGGAAGCGTCAGTTTAGTCCTGATTACTCTCATCTGTAGGTTGAGGGTTTGGAGGTTGGAGAGATTCCGATTAAAGTCCGGGACGTAATGAGATCTTGGAATATAATTGGGAATGGTTCAGTTAAAAGTCCGTAAATTGGTAATATTT
>NW_006239144.1:89461-89666 GCF_000226075.1 Solanum tuberosum | reverse complement strand
CTACTGGGTACCTGTTGTTTTGGTACTCATGCTACGCTCTGCATCTATTTAGTGATGCAAGTCCGAGCACTAGTAGCTAGCGTTGATCGATCTTGGAGTATACTTATCCCGAGACGGGGGTGAGCACACGGCGTTTTGTACTATTTCAGTCTCCATCTGTATATATAGACTTCTCTTCTTCCTTTCGAGACAGTCCAGTCTCTGT
>NW_006239144.1:87040-88458 GCF_000226075.1 Solanum tuberosum | reverse complement strand
CCGAGGTTTTCTGGGGCAGTGGGGGAGGATGCCCACGAGTTTCTAGTTACTTGCCGCGAGCGGCTACAGACTTTGGGTTTAGTGGAGTCGAGAGGAGCAGACTTCACCGCTTACCAGTTAGACGGTCCCGCCAGGCAGTGGTGGCGTACATACTTAGAGACCAGGCCAGCTGGGTCTCCACCGGTCACATGGACTGAGTTTTCAGAGACCTTCTTGGCCCGATTTATTACCAGGAGCCTCAGAGATCAGCTCAGAGATCAGTTTGCTCGGTTAGAGCAGGGCTCCATGACAGTATCAGAGTATGAGGCCCAATTCCACGAGCTCTCCAGGCATGCCGCCATGATATTACCTACTGAGGAGGAGAGGGTTCGTTGTTTTGTTCGGGGTTTGAGACTACTGTTGCGGATTGAGACTCAGTCTTTAGTCTCAGCGGGCCGCTCATTTCTGGATGTAGTGGACCATGCCCGCACCATCGAGTAGCTCCGTCGCGAGGCCCAAGGGGGCAGCGGCAAGAGAGCTAGACAGGAGGATAGCTATGATAGGCGCCGTTTCAGACCCCGAGAGTCTTATGATAGATCTCAGCAGAGGTTTCAGTCGGGTCAGTCTAGTAGCCCCTTCCAGGCCTCTCTCCAGGCATCAGAGGTTGATCAGCACCGCCATATTGGTTTTAGTGCCGGTCCTAGTCGGGGCCGAGATAGTTCACAGATGGGTTCTTCTGGCCGGGGTAGCCGACCTCCAGCTCTCAGTCGACAGTCCCAGGGGTGCTATGAGTGTGGGGAGTTAGATCATTGGGCCCGCGAGTGTCCCCACTGCAGGTTAGCCTTACCCGCTCCAATGGCAGCTAGGCATGCGCCAGCGCCAGCACCTCCAGTTAGAGGCAGAGGCCAGGGACAGGACCGTAAGGGTGGTAACCAGGGTATACGGGGTGGTCCCTGAGGTGGCAGGTTAGGGGGCAGAGCCGATACACAGGGTAGGGAGCCCAGGCCCACTTTTATGCAGCTCCAGCTAGAGCAGATAGTGAGACCTCGGACGATGTGATCACAGGTACAGTGTTATCATGCCATCAGCCCGCATCCATTTTTTTTGATCCAGGCTCTACTTATCCCTATATATCTGTTTATTGTGCTCCTCGATTGAGTATAATCCCAGAGCTATTGGTTGAGTTGTTGCGTGTTTCAACCCCGGTAGGTGATTCTTTAGTAGTGGATCAGGTATTTAGATCCTCTGTGGTGACTATTCAGAGGTGAGACACTAGGGTTGATCTCATTTTGCTTGACATGGTGGATATTGATTTGATTTTGGGTATGGATTGGTTATCTCCCCACCATGCGGTCTTGGATTGCTATGCTAAGACCGTTACTTTAGCCATGCCTGGTATTCCACCAGTGGTGTGGCAGGGCTCTTGTAGTCGCACACCA
>NW_006239144.1:81872-86844 GCF_000226075.1 Solanum tuberosum | reverse complement strand
CCTGGCCTACCCCCAGAGCGTGATGTTGATTTTCCGATTGAGCTTGAGCCAGGTACTCGCCCTATTTCTATTCCGCCATATCGGATGGCTCCTGCAGAGCTCAAGGAGCTCAGTGTTCAGATTCAGGATCTCTTAGATAAGGGATTCATTCGGCCTAGTGTATCGCCTTGGGGTACCCCAGTCCTCTTCGTGAAGAAAAAGGATGGTACTATGCGATTGTGCATCGACTACAGGCAGTTGAACAAGGTGACGGTGAAGAACCGTTACCCCATGCCTCGTATTGATGATTTGTTTGATCAGCTTCAGGGTGCCGCCGTGTTTTCTAAGATTGATTTGAGGTCCGGGTACCATCAACTGAGTATTAGGGCAGCGGACATCCCTAAGACCGCATTTAGGATCCGTTATGGGCATTATGAGTTCTTGGTGATGTCATTTGGGTTGACTAATGCCCCTGCTGCTTTCATGGACTTGATGACACGTGTGTTCAGGTCATACCTTGATTTATTTGTCATTGTCTTTATTGATGACATACTGGTATACTCGCGGAGCCGGAGTGAGCATGAGCAGCATTTGAGGATAGTGCTCCAGACTTTGAGAGATCAGCGGCTTTATGCCAAGTTCTCAAAGTGCGAATTTTGGCTTGAGTCCGTAGCATTCTTGGGGCACGTGGTGTCTAAGGATGGCATTATGGTAGATCCCGCTAAGATTGAGGCCATTCGTGATTGGGCCAGGCCCACCTCTGTGACTGAGATTCGTAGCTTCGTCAGATTGGCAGGCTACTACAGGTGTTTTGTTGAGGGATTTTCTACTATAGCAGCGCCTTTGACTCGGTTGACTCGTCAGGATGTTCCGTTTGTGTGGTCGGAGGAGTGTGAGAGGAGCTTTCTGAGGCTTAAGGAGTTGCTTACCACCGCTCCTATATTGACTATACCAGTTGAGGGCGAGGGGTTTACTGTTTATTGTGATGCATCCGGCATTGGTTTGGGTTGTGTACTGATGCATCAAGGCCGCATTATTGCTTATGCATCGAGGCAGCTTAAGTCGCACGAGCGCAACTACCCCACTCATGATTTAGAGTTGGCGGCGGTGGTTTTTGCGCTTAAGATTTGGAGGCATTACCTGTATGGAGTTCGATGCGAGATCTATACTGATCACAGGAGCCTTCAGTACATTATGAGCCAGAGAGATCTTAATTCGAGACAGCGCCGTTGGATTGAGTATGGGTAGTCTAGCTTTTCTTTCTACTACGAAGCGACCATTAGCTTTGGATATCCAGTCCTTAGCTAACCGGATGGTACGGCTAGATATCTCTGATTCCCGGTGTGTACTAGCTTATGTGGATGCTCAGTCATCTCTGTTGGATCGGATTCGCAGCCATCAGTTTGAGAATGAGGACTTAGTGGCACTTCGAGATCGAGTTTTGGGAGGTGACACTGGCCTGGCTACCTTAGATTTAGATGGGGTCTTAAGATTTGGTGATCGACTTTGTTTTTCAAGATTTGGGGGTTTGATTCAGATGATTCTTACCGAGTCCCGTGACTCCAAATATTCTATTCATCCGGGCACAGCTAAGATGTATCGAGACTTGAGACAGCACTACTGGTGGAGCGGCATGAAGAGAGATATTGCGGATTATGTATCGCGTTGCTTGAGTTGTCAGCAAGTTAAGGCCGAGCATTTGAGTCCTGGTGGTGAACTTTAGAGATTACCCATTCCTGAGTGGAAATGGGAGAGGGTCACCATGGACTTCGTTGTAGGATTACCCCGCACTTCCCGGGGTCTTAATAGTATTTGGGTCATCGTGGATCGATTGACCAAGTCAGCAAACTTCATTCCTGTCCATACTTCCTACAGTGCTGAGAGGTTAGCCCGTATCTACATTCGAGAGGTGGTTCGTCTTCATGGTATGCCTGTTTCCATCATCTCAGATCGGGGCCCACATTTCACATCTAGCTTCTGGAGGACCTTCCAGGATGAGTTGGGTACCCGTGTTGACCTTTGCACAACTTTCCACCCGCAGACTGATGGTCAGTCAGAGCGCACGATTAAAGTTCTTGAGGACATGTTGCGGGCTTGTGTTATGGATTTTGGGGGTCAGTGGGACCAGCATTTGCCTTTGGCAGAGTTTGCGTATAACAACAGCTACCACTCGAGTATTCAGATGGCCCCATTCGAGGCCTTATATGGTAGGCGTTGTCGCTCTCCAGTTGGTTGGTTTGAGTCTACAAAGCGTAGGCCGCGCGGTACAGACTTGATGCGAGAGGCTTTAGATCATGTGAGGGTGATTCAGGATAGGCTCAGGACAGCCCAGAGTAGACATCAGAGTTATGCAAACCGTAGGCGTCGACCGTTGAAATTTGCTGTTGGTAACAGAGTATTCCTCCGTGTGTCACCCATGAAGGGTGTAATCAGATTTGGGAGGCGGGGCAAGCTTAGCGCCAGGTATATAGGTCCTTTCGAGATATTGAGGACAGTTCGGGAGGTCCTTTCGATGTTGCGCCGGTATGTTCCAGATGAGTCTCATGTGCTCCAGTATGATGCAGTTGACTTGGATGACAGTTTGAGATACATTGAGGGGCCAGTTGCTATTTTGGCTAGAGATGTCAAACGGTTGCGTTCCAGAGCCATTCCTGTGGTTGAGGTCCATTGGAGACATCGTCCAGTTGACGTGGCTACCTGGGAGACCGAGTATGAGATGCGGGCACAGTTCCCCAGCTTGTTTGAGCCTTCAGGTACTTCTTGACTCTTACTTTCGCGGACGAAAGTTCTTTTAGTAGTGGATATTGTAATGATCCTCCAGGTCATTTTTAATTTAAAGCATTCATTCCCTCGTTTAGAGCGTTCCTGTAGCGACCCCAAGTCATTTATGACTTGCTGGC
This sequence comes from Solanum tuberosum, assembly GCF_000226075.1. Lineage (NCBI taxonomy): Eukaryota > Viridiplantae > Streptophyta > Magnoliopsida > Solanales > Solanaceae > Solanum > Solanum tuberosum. The sequence goes on along the minus strand of NW_006239144.1, from coordinate 83,965 downwards.
ACTGACTGTTCGGTCGCCTGGTCATTTGTTTGGGTTTTAGGCCCGTTTCCCTGTTTTGGAGATTTTATAACTTGAAAAGTTGACTCTGGTCAACCTTCTTGGAAGACGTGCTCAGATGAAAATTCTGACAGTTAGGTTAGTTTCGGAATATCAATTTTGGTCTAGAACGACCCTTTGTTCACTTCCCAAGGCTTTAGATGGCAGTTGTGGAATCTGGCTCAAAACGATAGTGGGTGTGGACCCACTTTTCATCGAAGCGGTCTCCAAATGGAAATTCCGCCTTCACCGTTGAGTCCGAAATGTCATTTTCAATCAGATTCCATATATGGGTTGTATTTTTCCGACTCCGAACGAGTCCGGAACATCGAAATTTAAGTTTGAAGGGTTGTAGATTTCTAACGCGGCGGTGACGTGCCAGAGCCACGCGACGCCACGTGGCAGAGGCTTAAATCTGGAAATTTCCAGATTTTAGGACGAATTTCGTCCATTATTTTCATTTGGCATCTTCAACATAAGATTCCTCCCCTATTTTAAACCCGAATTAAGTGATTCATAAGGCTAATTTCAAGACAATTTCATGGGGAATCTAGAGGTGATCTCAGGAACGCGAGGGGAGGCTTCGTTTGAGGTAGAATCGATTTAGCTACTGCTAGGGTGATTTTTCGGAATGAATTGTTGTTGAATTTTGAAATGTGAGATCTTGATCATCTTCGGTCGATGTGAGATCTTGATCATCTTAGGTCCGTTTTGTGTCATTCTTGACGCTAACTTGTAGAGTTTTTCGTAAGGATCGTCGTGGTATAATCTGTTTGGGTTGAAAGGGCCTCGTTTTTCCGGAAATTGGTGAACTAGGGGCTGCTACTTTTAATTGTTGTGGCTGATTTGCGGTGTTTGAAGCATCTATTTGTGCTAAATTTTGGGGTATTAGTTTAGTAAGGTATTTGGTAAGTTTCGACGGATTCGTTTTCTGGATTCCAATTGTGGCTCCACAATCCCGTTTTTAGACCCGATTTTTGGGTCCGTCTCTGAAAAATGTAATTTTAGTGTCAATATATTCGTAATGACGAGGTGATTAACCTTTTGTTAGTGGGGAAGCATTTGGAGACCGTTCGGAGGGGAAAAGCTCCGGTATCGTGAGTTGGAGGACGCGCGATCCCCTTTCAGGTAGGCTATGGCTTTCCCTCGTGAGTTTGAGCATGTTTAGGCATTTGTTTATTGATTTGCTTGAGTATGGAGGGGTACGGGTGTCGAGCATGCTAAATTTCTGTAATTCCTTCCTTAGACCTTATTTCGGGAAAGTGTTGGATTATGACAGCATGTCTCTTGATATTATTGAACATCCATACTTTGTGGTGTATATGATAATATTGATTTTGAAGTATGTTTGGCCTTAGTCTAGGTTTAGACTAGTGTTTCCATAGACCTGCGCGGTTTCGGATGTCGTTGGGCAGTAGAAGTTTTTCCGACGTCGTTTCGGACGGTCAGCTCCTTGTAGACTGATATAGCAGACTTGAGTCTGATAGTCGGTAACTCAGCTTATGACCATGTATCCATAATGCTCTACTTTTCTATTAGCTACAGTACCCGGTTAGAGTCCGTGGTCCAGCTTACTTATGTCCAGGCTTAGCTACAGTACCCGGTTAGAGTCCATGGTCCAGCTTACCTGTGATTCCGGTTTTGGCTACAGTACCGGGTTAGAGTCCGTGGTCCAAGCCCACCCGTGCCCGACCTTTGGCTACATTGACTTTGCTATTGAAGTAGAGCCGGGCACTAATCCCATTTCTATACCACCGTACCTAATGACCCCTGTAGAGCTCAAGAGGAAGATAAGAAGAAGAAGACAAGTGTACAAAAATATGTAAATAAGTCATAAGAAGAAGACAAGTATATGTAAATAAGTCATAAAGAACCGTTACCCCATGGCTCGTATTGATGATTTGTTTGATCAGCTTCGGGGTGCCGCCGTGTTTTCTAAGATTGATTTGAGGTCCGGGTACCATCAGCTGAAGATTAGGGCAGCGGACATCCCTAACACTTCATTTAGGACCCGTTATGGTCATTATGAATTCTTGGTGATGTCATTTGGGTTGACT
>NW_006239144.1:75111-77099 GCF_000226075.1 Solanum tuberosum | reverse complement strand
TTTTTGCATCACTGTCGTGCATTGTATGTCTTATCAGTTTCTGAAATTTTACTTGTACCACTCTTTTATAGGGATGGCTCGCACGCGTGGTAGGGCCCCAGCTAGGGGTAGAGGCCGACCTCGAGGTCGTGCCAGAGCTACATCACCAGCCCTGGACCGAGAATAAACTCCGGAGCCGGTGATAGATCCTCCAGCAACAATCGATGGGCCCGAGATCAGCCCTGCCACCGCCCGAGCTTGTGGCAGCTCCAGATATACAGGCGATGCTTGTACAGATAATAGCTTCCATTGGGGGTATGCAGCAGGCCCCAGCTCCAGCCGTTCCAGTACCGCAGGGCCAGCCTACACCAGCGGTACCGGTTGTTCAGCCGCTAGCGGCACCGGTTGTTCAGCCTGACGATTTGGAGGGCATCATGCCACTACGGGAGCAGAAGATGCTCGGGTTGTTCCTTAGACTATCACCGCCGAGGTTTTCTGGAACAGTGGGTGAGGATGCCCACGAGTTTCTACTTACTTGCTGCGAGCGGCGACAGACTTTGGGTTTAGTGGAGTCGAGAGGAGCAGACTTCACCGCTTACCAGTTAGACGGTCCCGCGAGGCAGTGGTGGCGTACATACTTAGAGACCAGGCCAGCTGGGTCTCCACCGGTCATATGGACTGAGTTTTCAGAGGCCTTCTTGGCCCAATGTATTCCCAGGAGCATCAGAGATCAGCTCATAGATCAGTTTGCTCGGTTAGAGCAGGGCTCCATGACAGTATCAGAGCATGAGGCCCGATTCCACGAGCTCTCCAGGCATGCCGCCATGATATTACCTACTAAGGAGGAGAGGGTTCGTTGTTTTGTTCGGGGTTTGAGACTACAGTTGCGGATTGAGACTCAGTCTTTAGTCTCAGCGGGCCGCTCATTTCTGGATGTAGTGGACCATGTCCGCACTATCGAGCAGCTCCGTTGCGAGGCCCAAGGGGGCAGCGGTAAGAGAGCTAGACAGGAGGATTAGCCATGATAGGCGCCGTTTCAGACCCCGAGAGTCTAATGATAGATCTCAGCAGAGGTTTCAGTCGGGTCAGTCTAGTAGCCCCTTCCAGGCCTGTCTCCAGGCATCGGAGGGTGATCAGCACGGCCATATTGGTTTTAGTGCCGGTCCTAGTCGGGGCCGAGGTAGTTCACAGATGGGGTTCTCTGGCCGGGTTAGACGACCTCCAGCTCTCAATTGACAGTCCCTGGGGTGCTATGAGTGTGGGGAGTTAGATCACTGGGCCCGCGAGTATCCCCACCGCAATTTAGACTTACCCGATCCACAGGAAGCTAGGCATGCGCCAACGCCAGCACCTCCCTCTAGAGGCAGAGGATAGGGACAGGACCGTAGAGGTGGTCACCAGGGTATACGGGGTGGATACCGAGGAGGCAGGTTAGGGGGTAGAGCCGATTCACAGGGTAGGGGAGCCCAGGCCCACTTTTATGCAGATCTAGCTAGAGCAGATGCTGAGACCTCGGACGATGTGATCACAGGTACAGTGTTATTATGCCATCAGCCCGCATCCGCCTTATTTGATCCAGGCTCTACTTATTCCTATATATCTGTTTATTGTGCTCCTCGATTGAGTATGATCCCAGAGCTATTGGTTGAGCCGTTGCGTGTTTCAACCCCGGTAGGTGATTCTTTCGTAGTGGATCAGGTATTTAGATCTTGTGTGGTGACTATTCAGAGGCGAGACACTAGGGTTGATCTTATTTTGCTTGATATGGTGGATTTTGATTTGATTTTGGGTGTGGATTGGTTATCCCCCCATCGTGCGGTCTTGGATTGCTATGCTTAGACCGTTACTTTAGCCGTGCCTGGTATTCCACCACTGGTGTGGCGGGGTTCTTGTAGTCGCACGCCAGTTGGGGTGATATCTTTTGTTCGGGCCCAGAGGTTGATGGCTAGCGGGTGTTTGGCTTATTTAGCTTATGTTAGAGATGTTAGTAGGGAGGGTCCTACCGTTGA
>NW_006239144.1:71455-74693 GCF_000226075.1 Solanum tuberosum | reverse complement strand
GGTGTTTCTTTAGTAGTGGATCAGGTATTTAGATCCTCTGTGGTGACTATTCAGAGGCGAGACACTAGGGTTGATCTTATTTTGCTTGATATGGTGGATTTTGATTTGATTTTGGGTATGGATTGGTTATCCCCCCACCGTGCGGTCTTGGATTGCTATGCCAAGACCGTTACTTTAGCCGTGCCTGGTATTCCACCAGTGGTGTGGCAGGGCTCTTGTAGTCGCACGCCAGTTGGGGTGATATCTTTTGTTTGGGCCCAGAGGTTGATGGCTAGCGGGTGTTTGGCTTATTTAGCTTATGTTGGAAATTTTAGTAGGGAGGGTCCTACCGTTGATTCAGTACCTATTGTTCGAGAGTTTACAGATGTGTTTCCTGCTGATCTGCCTGGTCTCCCTCCTAATCGTGACATTGACTTTGCTATTGAAGTAGAGCCGGGCACTAAGCCCATTTCTTTACCACCGTACCGTATGGCCCCCATAGAGCTCAAGGAGCTCAGTGTTCAGATTCAGGATCTCTTAGATAAGGGATTCATTCGGCCTAGTGTATCGCCTTGGGGTGCCCCAGTCCTCTTCGTGAAGACGAAGGACGGTACTATGCGATTGTGCATCGACTACATGCAGTTGATCAAGGTGACGGTGAAGAACCGTTACCCCATGCCTCGTATTGATGATTTGTTTGACCAGCTTCAGGGTTCCGCCGTGTTTTCTAAGATTGATTTGAGGTCCGGGTACCATCAGCTGAGGATTAGGGCAGCGGACATCCCAAAGACTGCATTGAGGACCCGTTATGGTCATTATGAATTCTTGGCGATGTCATTTGGGTTGACTAATGCCCCTGCTGCCTTCATGGGCTTGATGACACGTGTGTTCAGGCCATACCTTAATTTATTTGTTATTGTCTTCATTGATGACATACTGGTATATTCGCGGAGCCAGAGTGAACATCAGCAGCATTTGAGTATTGTGCTCCAGACTTTGAGAGATCAGCGACTTTATGCCGAGTTCTCAAAGTGCGAGTTTTGGCTTGAGTCCGTATCATTGTTGGGGCACGTGGTGACTAAGGATGGCATTATGGTAGATCCCGCTAAGATTGAAGCCATTCGTGATTCGGCCAGGCCTACCTCTGTGACTGAGATTCGTAGCTTCGTCGGATTGGCAGGCTACTATAGGCGTTTTGTTGAGGGATTTTCTACTATAGCAGCGCCTTTGACTCGGTTGACTCGCCAGGATATTCCGTTTGTGTGGTCGGAGGAGTGTGAGAGGAGCTTTCTGAGGCTTAAGGAGTTGCTTACCACCGCTCCTACATTGACTCTTCAAGTGGAGGGCGAGGGGTTTACTGTTTATTGTGACGCATCCGGCATTGGTTTGGGTTGTGTACTGATGCAGCAGGGCCGCATTATTGCATATGCGTCGAGGCAGCTTAAGCCGCACGAGCGCAACTACCCCACTCATGACTTAGAGTTCGTGGCGGTAGTTTTTGCCGTTAAGATTTGGAGGCATTACCTGTATGGAGTTCGATGCGAGATCTATACCGATCACAGGAGTCTTCAGTACATCATGAGCCAGAGGGACCTTAATTCGAGGCAGCGTCGTTGGATTGAGCTCCTGAAGGACTATGACCTATCTATTCTCTATCATCCGGGCAAGGCGAATGTCGTAGCGGACGCCTTGAGCCGAAAGGCAGTGAGTATGGGTAGTCTATCCTTCTTATCTGTTGAGGAGCGACCCTTAGCTTTGGACATTCAGTCCTTAGCTAATAGCATGGTTCGGTTGGATATCTCAGATTCTAGACGTGTCTTGGCCCATATGGGAGTTCAGTCTTCCTTGCTTGACAGGATCCGTGGTTGTCAGTTTGAGGATGAGGCCTTGGTGGCCCTTAGAGATCGAGTGTTAGCGGGTGATGGTGGTCAGGCTACCATAGATCCTGATGGAGTGTTGAAATTTTTGAGAGTTGGCAGCGGTAGTTTTCGCGCTTAAGGTTTGGAGGCATTACCTGTATGGAGTTCGATGCGAGATCTATACTGATCACAAGAGCCTTCAGTACATTATGAGCCACAGGGATCTTAATTCGAGACAGCGGCGTTGGATTGAGCTCCTGAAGGACTATGACCTCTCTATTCTCTACCATCCGGGCAAGGCAAATGTAGTAGCAGACGCCTTGAGTCGGAAGGCAGTTAGTATGGGTAGTCTATCTTTTCTTTCTACTACGGAGCGACCATTAGCTTTGGACATCCAGTCCTTAGCTAACTGGATGATACGGCTTGATATCTCTGATTCCCGGTGTGTACTAGCTTATGTGGATGCTCAGTCATCTCTGTTGTATCAGATTCGCAGCCATCAGTTTGAGGATGAGGACTTAGTGGCACTTCGAGATCGAGTTTTGGGAGGTGACACTGGCCTGGATACCTTGGATTTAGATGGGGTCTTAAGATTTGGTGATCGACTTTGTGTTCCAAGAGTTGGGGGTTTGATTCAGATGATTCTTACCGAGGCCCATGACTCTAAATATTCTATTCATCCGGGCACAGCTAATATGTATCGGGACTTGAGACAACACTACTGGTGGAGCGGCATGAAGAGAGATATTACGGATTATGTATCGCGTTGCTTGAGTTGTCAGCAAGTTAAGGCCGAGCATTTGAGGCCTGGTGGTGAACTTCAGAGATTACCCATTCATGAGTGGAAATGGGAGAGGATCACCATGGACTTCGTTGTAGGATTACCCCGCACTTCCCGTGGTCTTGATAGTATTTGGGTCATCGTGGATCGATTGACCAAGTCAACACACTTCATTCCTGTCCATACTTCCTACAGTGATTAGAGGTTAGCCCGTATCTACATTCGAGAGGTGGTTCGTCTTCATGGTGTGCCTGTTTCCATCATCTCAGATCGGGGCCCACAGTTCACATCTAGCTTCTGGAGGACCTTCCAGGATGAGTTAGGTACACGTGTTGACCTTAGCACAGCTTTCCACCCGCAGACTGATGGTCAGTCGGAGCGCACGATTAAGGTTCTTGAGGACATGTTGCGGGCTTGTGTTATGGATTTTGGGGGTCGGTGGGACCAGTATTTGTCTTTGGCAGAGTTTGCGTATAACAACAGCTACCATTCGAGTACTCAGATGGCCCCATTCGAGGCCTTATATGGTAGGCATTGTCGCTTTCCAGTTGGTTGGTTAGATTCTACAGAGCCCAGGCCGCCTGGTACAGACTTGATGCGAGAGGCTTTAGATCATGTG
>NW_006239144.1:71257-71355 GCF_000226075.1 Solanum tuberosum | reverse complement strand
TTGTGGGTCCCACAATCCCGTTTTAGACCATATTTTGAGTTCGTCTCCGAAAAATATAATTTTGGTGTCAACATATTCGTAATGACGAGGTGATTAAC
>NW_006239144.1:64767-71088 GCF_000226075.1 Solanum tuberosum | reverse complement strand
GATTGAGCATGTTTAGGCAATTTTTTATTGATTTGCTAGAGTATGGAGCGGTTCGGGTGTCGAGCATGCTAAATTTCTATAATTCCTGCCTTAGCCATTATTTCGAGAAATTGTTGAATTATGACAGCATGACTCCTGATATTATTAAACATCCATACCTTGAGGTGTATATAATAATATTGATTTGAAGTATGTTTGTCCTTAGTCTAGGCTAAGACTAGTGTTGCCCCAGACTTGCGAGGTTTCGGATGCCGTTTGGCAGTAGAACTTTGTCCGAGGTCGTTTCGGGCGGTCAGCTCCTTGTAGACTGATATAGCAGACTTGAGTCTGATATTCTGAGCCTTAGCTAGGCGGTAACTCAGCTTATGACCTCGTATCCACAATGCCCTACAGGTTGACTCATTAGCTATAGTACCCGGTTCGAGTCTTTGGTCTAGCTTGCACGTGGTGCATTCCTAATTCCTTACTGAAGCGTCAGTTTAGTCCTGATTACTCTCATATGTAGGTTGAGGTTTTGGAGGTTGGAGATGTTCCGATTAAAGTCCGGGACGTAATGAGATCTTGGAATATAATTGGGAATGGTTCAGTTAAAATCCGAAAATTGGTAATATTGTGGTAGACCTTATAGCTCCATTATCTTACTTCAACTGCCGGTGCATCTGCCGGGCTTATGGGGGTCCGTGCAGGTGGTTTCTTTAATTGTGCACGAGCGTACCCGTCGGGTTTATGGGAGCCCGGTGGAGTTAGTTAGATTCCTTGTCTTTGTTGCCTGTACGCTCGTGTACATACCCACATTTACTACTCTTTTGCCCTTGATTGTGACCCTTTATTTGCATTTCAGTTCACTTTTGCTTATCTTGCTCAGTCGTCCTGACGCCTACTGGGTACCTGTTGATTTGGTACTCATACTACGTTCTGTATCTATTTTCGTGATGCAGGTTCGAGTACTAACTACCGACGTTGATTCGAGCCAGCTGCGGTCGTGATCGGAGGCAAGGGTGAGCACACAAAGTCCTGGATTTGCCCGTTTCCTTCTGTACTTAATTTTGCTTGTCTTTTTCATATTGAGACAACTTGTTTCTGTGGTCCACCTTTAGGACTTGTACTTTTGTTAGCAGCTCTGTACTTGTGACTTCCATGTTTTGGGAGGAATTCAATTTGGGTATATAGGTCTAGTCGCTTCCGCCCGTTCATTGCATGTTCTTGTTATATTTATTACGATTTTAGGTTGATTGGTTGATTTCTACCCTAAATCCCATTACTTCGAGTTCTGGGATATGGGTCGGCTTTCCTACTGGTGGGTCATATAGTAGGCGCCATCAGGACCTGAGAAATTGGGTCTTGACAAATTGGTATCAGAACCCCAGGTTCGTCGGTCTCACTTGTACAGAGCTAACGTCTAGTAGAGTCCTGCAGATCGGTACGGAGACGTCCGTTACTTATCTTCGGGAGGCTACAGAATGTCTTTAGGAACGTGTCGCTTTTGTATCAATGTCGGGAACTGTGTGTCTTATCGGTTTCTGAAAATCTTACTTGTTCCACTCCTTTATGGGGATGGCTCGCACGCGTGGTAGGACCCCAGCTAGGGGTAGAGGCCGACCTCGAGCAGCACCAGCCCAGGACCGAGAGCAAACTTCGGAGCCGGTGATAGAGCCACCAGCAGCTCCAGCGCAGCAGCAGCCGATGGGCCCGGGACCAGCCCAGCCACCGCCCGAGCCTGTGGCAGCTCCAGGTATAAAGGCTATGCTCGTACAGATACTAGCTGCCATTGGGGGTATGCAGCAGGCCCCAGCTCCAGCCGCTCCAGTACCGCAGGGCCAGCCTGTACCAGCGGCACCGGTTGTTCAGCCTGACGATTTGGAGGGCGTCATGCCACTACGGGAGCAGAAGATGCTTGGGGTGTTCCTTAGACTATCACCGCCGAGGTTTTCTAGGGCAGTGGGGGATGATGCCCACGAGTTTCTAGTTGCTTGCCGAGGGCGGCTACAGACTTTGGGTTTAGTGGAGTCGAGAGGAGCAGACTTCACCTCTTACCAACTAGACGGTCCCGCCAGGGAGTGGTGGTGTACATACTTGGAGATTAGGCCAGCTGGGTCTCCACCGGTCACATGGACTGAGTTTTCAAAGACCTTCTTGGCCCGATTTATTCCCAGGAGCATCAGAGATCAGCTCAGAGATTAGTTTGCTCGGTTAGAGCAGGGCTCCATGACAGTATCAGAGTGTGAGGACCGATTCCACGAGCTCTCCATGCATGCCACCATGATATTACCTATTGAGGAGGAGAGGGTTCGTTGTTTTGTTCGGGGTTTGAGACTACAGTTGGGGATTGAGACTCAGTCTTTAGTCTCAGCGGGCCGCTCATTCTAGATGTAGTGGACCATGTCCGCACTATTGAGCAGCTCCGTCGCGAGGCCCAAGGGGGCAGCAACAAGAGAGCTAGACAGGAGGATATTCATGATAGGTGCCGTTTCAGACCCCGAGAGTCTTATGATAGATCTCAGTAGAGGTTTAAGTCGGGTCAGTCTTGTCGCCCCTTCCAGGCCTCTCTCCAGGGATCGGAGGGTGATCGGCACCGCCATATTGGTTTTACTGCCGGTCCTAGTCGGGGCCGAGATAGTTCTCAGATGGGCTCCTCTGGCCGGGGTAGACGACCTCCAGCTCTCAGTTGACACTCCCTAGAGTGCTATGAGTGTGGGGAGTTAGATCATTGGGCCCGCGAGTGTCCCCATCGCAGGTTAGCCTTACCCGCTCCACAGGCAGCTAGGAATACGCCAACGCTAGAAACTCCAGCTAGAGGCAGAGGCCAGGGACAGGACCGCAATGATAGTCACCAGGGTATAAGGGGTTGTCACCGAGGAGGCAGGTTAAGGGGCAGAGCCGATGCGCAGGATAGTGGAGCCTAGGCCCACTTTTATGCAGCTCCAGCTAGAGTAGATGCTGAGACATCGGACGATGTGATCACAGGTACAGTGTTGTTATGCCATCAACCCGCATCCACCTTATTTGATCCAACCTCTACTTATTCTTATATATTTGTTTATTGTGTTCCTCGATTGAGTATGAGCCCAAAGCTATTGGTTGAGCCGTTGCGTGTTTCGACCCCGGTAGGTGATTCTTTAGGAGTGGATCAGGTATTAGATCCTGTGTGGTGACTATTCAGAGGTGAGACACTAGGGTTGATCTCAATTTGCTTGACATGGTGGATTTTGATTTGATTTTGGGTATGGATTGGTTGTCCCCCCACCGTGCGATCTTGGATTGCTATGCCAAGACCGTTACTTTAGCCGAGCCTGGTATTCCACCAGTGGTGTGGCGGGGCTCTTGTAGTCGCACGCCAGTTGGGGTGATATCTTTTGTTCGGGCCCAGAGGTTGATGGCTAGCGGGTGTTTGGCTTATTTAGCTAATGTTAGAGATGTTAGTAGGGAGGGTCCTACCGTTGAGTCGGTACCTATTGTTCGAGAGTTTACAGATGTGTTTCCTGCCGATCTGCGTTGTTTCCCTCTCCATTGAATTTCCTATTGAAGTAGAGCCGGGCACTAAGCCCATTTCTATACCACCGTACCGTATGGCCCCCGTAGAGCTCAAGGAGCTCAGTGTTCAGATTCAGGATCTCTTAGATGAGGTATTCATTCGGCCTACTGTATCGCCTTGGGGTGCCCCAGTCCTCTTCGTGAAGAAGAAGGATGGTACACTGCGATTGTGCATCGACTACAGGGAACAAGGTGACGGTGAAGAACCGTTTCCCCATGCCTAGGATTGATTATCTATTTGACCAACTTCAGGGTGCCGTGGTATTTTCTAAGATTGATTTAAGATCCGGCTATCACCAGTTGAGGATTAGGGCAGCGGACGTCCCTAAAACTGCATTTAGGACTCGTTACGGCCACTATGAGTTCGTAGTGATGTCCTTTGGGTTGACTAACCCCCCTGCCGCGTTCATGGACTTGATGACTAGGGTGTTTAGGTCGTACTTGGATTCGTTTGTCATAGTCTTCATAGATGACATTCTAGTATACTCGCGTAGCCGGGAGGAACATGAGCAGCATTTGAGGATAGTGCTCCAGACTTTGAGAGATCAGCGGCTTTATGCCAAGTTCTCAAAGTGCGAGTTTTGGCTTGAGTCCGTATCATTCTTGGGGCACGTGGTGTCTAAGGATGGCATTATGGTAGATTCCGCTAAGATTGAGGCCATTCGTGATTGGGTCAAGCCCACCTCTGTGACTGATATTCGTAGCTTCGTCGGATTGGCAGGCTACTACAGGCGTTTTGTTGAGGGATTTTCTACTATAGCAGCGCCTTTGACTCGGTTGACTCGCCAGGATGTTCCGTTTGTGTGGTCGGAGGTGTGTGAGAGGAGCTTTCTGAGGCTTAAGGAGTTGCTTACCACCGCTCATATATTGATTGTTCCAGTTGAGGGTGAGGGGTTTACTGCTTATTGTGAATTATCCGACATTGGTTTGGGTTGTGTACTGATGCAGCAGGGCCGCATTATTGCCTATGCGTCGAGGCATCTTAAGCCACACGAGCGCAACTACTCCACTCATGACTTAGATTTCGCGGCGGTAGTTTTTGCCCTTAAGATTTGGAGGCATTACCTGTATGGAGTTCGATGCGAGATCTATACTGATCACAGGAGCATTCAGTACATTATAAGCCAGAGGGATCTTATTTCGAGACAGCACCGTTGGATTGAGCTCCTGAAGGACTATGACCTCTCTATTCTCTACCATCTGGGAAAGGCGAATGTACTAGCGGACGCCTTGAGTCGGAAGGTAGTGAGTATGGGTACTCTAGCCTTTCTTTCTACTACGGAGCGATCATTAGCTTTGGACATCCAGTCCTTAGCTAATTGGATGATACGGCTTGATATCTCTGATTCCTGGTGTGTACTAGCTTATGTGGATGCTCTATCATCTCTGCTGGATCGGATTCGCAGACGTCACTTTGAGGATGAGGACTTAGTGGTACTTCGAGATCGAGTTTTGGGAGGTGACACCGGCCTGGCTACCTTAGATTTACATAGGGTTTTAAGATTTGGTGATTGACTTTGTGTTCCAAGAGTTGGGGGTTTGATTCAGATGATTCTTACCGAGGCCCATAAGTCCAAATATTCAATTCATCCGGGCACAACTAAGATGTATCGGGACGTGAGACAGCACTACTGGTGGAGCGGCATGAGGAGAGATATTGCGGATTATGTATCGCGTTGCTTGAGTTGTCAGCAGGTTAAGGCCGAGCATTTTAGGACTGGTGACGAGCTTCAGAGATTACCCATTCCTGAGTGGAAATGGGAGAGGATCACCATGGACTTCGTTGTAGGATTACCCCGCACTTCCCGTGGTCTTGATAGTATTTAGGTCATCGTGGATCGATTGACCAAGTCAGCACACTTCATTCCTGGCCATACTTCCTACAGTGCTGAGAGGTTAGCCCGTAGCTAAATTCGAGAGGTGGTTCGTCTTCATGGTGAGCCTGTTTCCATCATCTTAGATAGGGGCCCACAATTCACATCTAGCTTTTAGAGGACCTTCCAGGAAGTGTTGGGTACCCGTCTTGACCTTAGTACAGCTTTCCACCCGCTGAATGATGGTTAGTCGGAGCGCACGATTCAGGTTCTTGAGGACATGGTTGCGGGCTTGTGTTATGGATTTTGGGGGTCAGTTGGACCAGTATTTGCCTGTGGCGTAGTTTGCGTACAACAACAGCTACCACTCGAGTATTCAGATTGCCCCATTCGAGGCCTTAAATGGTAGGCGTTGTCGCTCGCCAATTGGTTGGTTTGAGTCTACAGATCCCAAGCCGCACGGTACAGACTTGATGCGAGAGGCTTTAGATCATGTGTGGGTGATTCAAGATAGGCTCAGGAAAGCCCGGAGTAGACATCAGAGTTATGCAGACCGTAGGCGTCGACTGTTGAAATTTACTGTTGGTGATAGAGTATTCCTCCGTGTGTCGCCCATGAAGGGTGTAATGAGATTTGGGAGGCGAGGCAAGCTTAGCCCCATGTATATAGCTCCTTTTGAGATATTGAGGACAATTGGGGAGGTCGCATATGAGTTAGCTTTGCCCTCGGCCTTTTCAGCTATTCACCCAGTTTTTCATGTTTCGAAGTTGCGCCGGTATGTTCCAGATGAGTCCTATGTGATTCAGTATTATGCAGTTGACTTGGATGACATTTTGAGATACATTGAGGAGCCAGTTGCTATTTTGGCCAGAGATGTCAGACGGTTGCGTTCCAGAGCCATTCCTGTGATTGAGGTCCATTGGAGACATCGTCCAGTTGAGGAGGCTACCTGGGAGACCGAGCATGAGATGCGGGC
>NW_006239144.1:64402-64748 GCF_000226075.1 Solanum tuberosum | reverse complement strand
ATCGTTTAGAGCGTTCCTGTAGCGACCCCAGGTCATTTATGACTTGCTGGCACTGACTGTTCGATCGCCTGGTCGTTCGTTTGGGTCTTAGGCCCGTTTCCTTGTTTTGGAGATTTTATAACTTGAAAAGTTGAATTTGGTCAATCTTCTTGGAAGACGTTCTTAGATGAAAATTCTGACAGCTAGGTTAGCTGCGGAATGTCGAATTTTGTGTAGAACGACCCTTTGTTCACTTCCCGAGCTTTTAGATACCCGTTGTGGAATCTGGCTCAAAACGATACTGGGTGTGGTACCCACTTTTCATCGAAGCGATCTCCAATGGAAATTCCCACCGCACCGTTAAGTA
>NW_006239144.1:57182-58403 GCF_000226075.1 Solanum tuberosum | reverse complement strand
GTTCAGCCTGACGAGTTGGAGGGCGTCATGCTACTTCGGGAGCAAAAGATGCTCGTGGTGTTCCTTCGACTATCACCGCCGAGGTTTTCTGGGGCTGTGGGTGAGGATGCCCATGAATTTCTACATACTTGCCGCGAGCGGCTACAGACTTTGGGTTTAGTGGAGTCGAGAGGAGCAGACTTCACCGCTTACCAGCTAGACTGTCCCGCCAGGCAGTGGTGGCGTACATACTTAGACACCAGGCCAGATGGGTCTCCACCGGTCACATAGACTGAGTTTTCGGAGGCCTTCTTGGCCCGATTTATTCCCAGGAGCATCAGAGATCAGCTCAGAGATCAGTTTGCTTGGTTAGAGCAGGGCTCCATGACAGTATTAGAGTATGAGGCCCGATTCCACGAGCTCTCCAGGCATGCCGCCACGATATTACCTACTGAGGAGTAGAGGGTTCGTTGTTTTGTTCAGGGTTTGAGACTACAGTTGCGGATTGAGACTCAATCTTTAGTCTCAGCGGGCCGCTCATTTCTGGATTTAGTGGACCATGTCCGCACTATTGAGCAGCTCCGTCGCGAGGCCCAAGGGGCAGCGACAAGAGAGCTAGACAGGAGGATAGTCATGATAGGTGCCGTTTCAGAACCCGAGAGTCTTATGATAGATCTCAGCAGAGGTTTCAGTCGGGTCAGTCTTGTCGCCCTTCCAGGCATCGGAGGGTGATCGGCACCGCCATTTGGTTTTAGTACCGATCCTAGTCGGGGCCGAGATAGTTCTCAGATGGGGTCTTCTTACCGGGGTAGCCGACCTCCAGCTCTCATTCGACAGTCCCAGGGGCGCTATGAGTGTGGGGAGTTAGATCATTGGGCCCACGAGTATCCCCATCGCAGGTTAACCTTACCCGCTCTATAGGCAGCTAGTCATACGCCAGCGCCAGCACCTCCAGCTAGAGGCGGAGGCCAGGGACAGGACCGCAAGGGTGGTCACCAGGATATAAAGGGTTGTCCCTGAAGAGGAAGGTTAAGGGGCAGAGCCGATGCACAGGATAGTGGAGCCCAAGCCCAATTTTATGAAGGTTCTAGCTAGAGCAGATGCTGAGACCTCAGACGATGTGATCACAGGTACAGTGTTATTATGCCATCAACCCGCATCCACCTTATTTGATCCAGGCTCTACTTATTATTATATATCTGTTCATTGTGCTCCTCGATTGAGTATGAGCCCAAAGCTATT
>NW_006239144.1:54262-57082 GCF_000226075.1 Solanum tuberosum | reverse complement strand
TTCCCAGCTTGTTTGAGCCTTCAGGTACTTCTTGACTGTTATTTTCGCGGACGAAAGTACTTTTTAGTAGTGGATATTGTAATGACCCTCTTGGTCATATCTGTGTCTTGCCTTCTGTGTGTCGTTTAGAGCGTTCCTGTAGCGACCCCAAGTCATTTATGACTTGCTGGCACTGACTGTTCGGTCGCTTGGTCGTTTGTTTGGGTTTTAGGCCCGTTTCCCTGTTTAGGAGAGTTTATAACTTGAAAAGTTGACTTTGGTCAACCTTCTTAGAAGACGTGCTCAGATGAAAATTCTGACAGTTAGGTTAGCTTCGGAATATCGATTTTGGTCTAGAACGACCCTTTGTTCACTTACCGAGGCTTTAGATGGCAGTTGTGGAATTTGGCTCAAAACGATACTGGGTGTGGGACCCACTTTTCATCGAAGCGATCTCCAATGGAAATTCCGCCTTCACCGTTGAGTCCGAAATATCTTTTCCAATCAGATTCCATATATGGGTTGTATTTTTCCGACTGCGAACGAGTCCGGAACATCGAAATTTAAGTTTGAAGGATTGTAGAATTCTAACACGACGGTGACGTGGCAGAGCCACGCGACGCCACGTGACGGCGGCTTAAATCTGGAAATTTCCAGATTTTAAGACGAATTTCGTCCATTATTTCATTCACATCTTCAACACAAGATTTCTCCTCCATTTTAAACCCGAATTAAGTTATTCAAAAGGCTAACTTCAAGAGAATTTCGTGGGGAATCTAGAGGTGAGCTCAGAAACGCGAGGGGAGGCTTCGTTTGAGGTAAGAAATCAATTTTAGCCACTGCCAGTGTGATTTCCGGTTGGTTTTGTATTTGAATTTTGAAATGTGAGATCTTGATCATCTTAGGTCCGTTTTGTGTCATTCTTGAGGCTAACTTGTAGAGTTTTTCGCAAGGATCGTCGTGGTATAATCTGTTTGGGTTGAAAGGGTTTCGTTTTTCCGAAAATTGGTGATCAAGGGGCTGCCCTTTTTAATTATTGTGGCTGATTTGCGGTGTTGTAGGCATCTGTTTGTGCTAAAATTTTGGGATATTAGTTTAGTAAGGTAGTTGGGACGTTTCCACGGATTCGATTTTGAGATTCTAAGTGTGGGCCCCACAATCCCGTTTTAGACCCGATTTTGGGTCCGTCTCCGAAAAATATAATTTTAGTGTCAATATATTCGTAATGACAAGGTGATTAACCTTTTGTTAGTGGGGAAGCATTTGGAGACCGTTCGGAGAGGAAAAGATCCGGTACCGTGAGTTGGAGCACGCGTGATCGGCTTTCAGGTAGGCTATGGCTTTCTCTCGTGAGATTGAGCATGTTTAGGCAATTGTTTATTGATTTGCTTGAGTATGGAGGGGTTCGGGTGTCGAGCATGCTAAATTTCTATAATTCCTGCCTTAGACCCTTTTTCGGGAAAGTGTTGGATTATGACAGCATGTCTCTTGATATTATTGAATATCCATACCTTGTGGTGTATATGATAATATTGATTTGAAGTATGTTTGGCCTTAGTCTAGGCTTAGACTAGTGTTGCCATAGACTTGCGAGATTTCGGATGTTGTTGGGCAGTAGAACTTTTTCCGACGTCGTTTCGGACGCTCAGCTCCTTGTAGACTGATATAGCAGACTTGAGTCTGATAGTCTGAGCCTTAGCTAGGCGGTAACTCAGCTTATGACCTTGTATCCATAATGCACTATTTTTCTATCGGCTATAGTACCCGGTTAAAGTCCGTGGTCTAGCTTACTCACTATTGGATACTTCCTCGGCGATTTGGGGTATATGAGAGTTGGACTGAAATGATTATTTATGGTAATCGGTTTGGTGATATTTCCCGGCTACAGTACCCGGTTAGAGTCTGTGGTCCAGCCCACCCGTGCCCGACCTTTGGCTACAGCACCCGGTTCGAGTCCGTGGTCTAGTCCATATAGGTTGACTCATTAGCTATAGTACCCGGTTCGAGTCCGTGGTCCAGCTTGCACGTGGTGTATTCCCAATTCCTCACTAAAGCTTCAGTTTAGTCTTGATTACTCTCATCTGTAGGTTGAGGTTTTGGAGGTTGGAGAGATTCCGATTAAAGTTCGGGACGTAATGAGAACTTGGAATATGATTAGGAATGGTTCAGTTAAAAGTCCGGAATTGGTAATATTGTGATAGACCTTCTAGCTCCATTATTTTACTTTAACTGCCGGTGCATCTGCCGGGCTTATGGGGGTCCGTGCAGGTGGTTTCTTTTATTGTGCACGAGGGTACCCGTCGGGTTTATGGGAGCCCGGCGGAGTTAGTTAGATTACTTGTCTTTGTTGCCTGTACGCTCGTGTACATACCCCCATTTACTACTCTTTGCACTTGATGTGACACTTTATTTGCATTTCAGTTCACTTTTGCTTATCTTGCTCAGTCGGCCTATGATGCCTACTGGGTACCTGTTGTTTTGGTACTCATGCTACGCTCTGCATCTATTTGGTGATGCAGGTCCGAGCACTAGTAGCCAGCTTTGATCGAGCTTGGAGTAGACTTATACAGAGACGGGGGTGAGCACACGTCGTTTTATACTATTTCAGTCTCCATCTGTATATATAGACTTGTCTTTTTCCTTTCGAGACAGTCTAGTCTCTGTTGTCCAGCTTTGGGACCTGTACTCATTTTGTAGTAGCTCTGTACTGGTGACTTCCAGGTTCTGGGAGGGATCTTTATTTTTATATATGTTTTTGGATTGCTTCCGCCTGTTTATATTGCTATTTGCCTACTCTTATTTACTTTCTACCCTCCGACCCATTACTTGTTGTTCCGGGTT
>NW_006239144.1:53179-54162 GCF_000226075.1 Solanum tuberosum | reverse complement strand
CTAACTGGATGATACGGCTTGATATCTCTGATTCCCCATGTGTACTAGCTTATGTGGATTATTCCCGGTGTGTACTAGCTTATGTGGATGCTCAGTCATCTCTGCTGGATCGGATTCGCAGCCGTCAGTTTGAGGATGAGGACGTAGTGGCACTTCGAGATCGAGTTTTGGGAGGTGACACCGGCCTGGCTACCTTAGATTTAGATGGGGTTTTACGATTTGGTTATCGACTTTGTGTTCCAAGAGTTGGGGGTTTGATTCAGATGATTCTTACCGAGGCCCATGAGTCCAAATATTCTATTCATCCGGGCACAACTAAGATGTATCGGGACTTGAGACAGCAATACTGGTAGAGCGGCATGAGGAGAGATATTGTGGATTACGTATCGCGTTGCTTGAGTTGTCAGTAAGTTATGGCCGAGCATTTTAGGACTGGTGACGAGTTTCAGAGATTACCCATTCATGAGTGGAAATGGGAGAGGATCACGATGGACTTCGTTGTAGGATTACCCCGCGCTTCCCGTGTTCTTGATAGTATTTGGGTCATCGTGGATCGATTGACCAAGTCAGCACACTTCATTCCTGTCCATACTTCCTACAGTGCTGAGAGGTTAGCCCGTATCTACATTCGAAAGGTGGTTCGTCTTCATGGTGTGCCTGTTAACATCATCTCAGACCGGGGCCCAGAGTTCACATCTAGCTTCTAGAGGACATTCCAGGATGAGTTGGGTACCCGTGTTGACCTTAGTACAACTTTCCACCCGCAGAATGATGGTCAATCGGAGCGCACGATTTAGGTTCTTGAGGATATGTTGCGGGCTTGTGTTATGAATTTTAGGGGTCAGTGGGACCAGTATTTGCCTTTGGCAGAGTTTGCGTACAACAACAGCTACCACTCGAGTATTCAGATGGCCCCATTCGAGGCCTTAAATGGTAGGCGTTGTCGCTCTCCAGTTGGTTGGTTTGAGTCTACAGAGCCCAGG
>NW_006239144.1:52569-52685 GCF_000226075.1 Solanum tuberosum | reverse complement strand
CGTTCCAGAGCCATTCCTGTGATTAAGGTCCATTGGAGACATCGTCCAGTTGAGGAGCCATTCCTGCTGGCACTGACTGTTCGATCGCCTGATCGTTCGTTTGGGGTTTAGGCCCG
>NW_006239144.1:48669-51394 GCF_000226075.1 Solanum tuberosum | reverse complement strand
ATGCTAAATTTCTATAATTCCTGCCTTAGCCATTATTTCGAGAAATTGTTGAATTATGATAGCATGACTCTTGATATTATTGAACATCCATACCTTGTGGTTTATATGATAATATTGATTTGAAGTATGTTTGGCCTTGGTCTAGGCTAAGACTAGTGTTGCCACAGACTTGCGAGGTTTCGGATGCCGTTAGGCAGTAGAACTTTTTACGACGTCATTTCAGGCGGTCAGCTCCTTGTAGACTGATATAGCAGACTTGAGTCTGATATTTTTAGCCTTAGCTAGGCGTTAACTCAGCTTATGACCTTGTATCCATAATGCCCTGCTTTTCTGTTGGCTACAGTACCCGGTTAGAGTCCGTGGTCCAGCCCACCCGTGCCCGATCTTTGGTTACAGCACACGGTTCAAGTCCGTGGTCCAGCCGATATAGGCTGACTCATTAGCTATAGTACCCGGTTTGAGTCTGTGGCCCACCTTGCACGTGGTGCATTCCTAATTCCTTACTGAAGCTTCAGTTTAGTCCTGATTACTCTCATCTGCAGGTTGAGGTTTTGAGGGTTGGAGATGTTCCGATTAAAGTCCGGAACGTAATGATATCTTGGAATATAATTGGGAATGGTTCAGATAGAATCCGAAAATTGGTAATATTGTGGTAGACGTTGTAGCTCCATTAATTTACTTCAACTGACGGTGCATCTGCCGGGCTTATGGGGGTCCGTGCAGGTGGTTTCTTTTATTGTGCACGAGCCTACCCGACGGGTTTATGGGTGCCCGGCGGAGTTAGTTAGATTCCTTGTCTTTGTTGCCTGTACGCTCGTGTACATACCCACATTTACTACTCTTTTGCCCTTGATTGTGAACCTTTATTTGTATTTCAGTTCACTTTTGCTTATCTTGCTCAGTCGGCTTGACGCCTACTGGGTACCTGTTCATTTGTTACTCATACTACACTCTGCATCTATTTTCGTGATGCAGGTTCGAGTACTAGCTACCGACGTTGATTCGAGCCAGCTGCGGTCGTGATCGGAGGCAAGGGTGAGCACACAACGTCCTGGATTTACCCGTCTCCTTCTGTACTTAGTTTTTACTTGTGACTTCCATGTTTTGGGAGGAATTCAATTTGGGTATATAGGTCTAGTCGCTTCCGCCCGTTCATTGCATGTTCTTGTTATATTTATTACGATTTTAGGTTGATTGGTTGATTTCTACCCTAAATCCCATTACTTCGAGTTCTGGGATATGGGTCGGCTTTCCTACTGGTGGGTCATATAGTAGGCGCCATCAGGACCTGAGAAATTGGGTCTTGACCAATTGGTATCAGAACCCCAGGTTCGTCGGTCTCACTTGTACAGAGCTAACGTCTAGTAGAGTCCTGCAGATCGGTACGGAGACGTCCGTTACTTATCTTCGGGAGGCTACAGAATGTCTTTAGGAACGTGTCGCTTTTGTATCAATGTCGGGAATTGTGTGTCTTATCGGTTTCTGAAAATCTTACTTGTTCCACTCCTTTACGGGGATGGCTCGCCCGCCTGGTAGGGCCCCAGCTAGTGGTAGAGGCCGACCTCGAGCAGCACCAGCCCAGGACCGAGAGCAAACTCCGTAGCCGGTGATAGAGACACCAGCAGCTCCAGTACAGCAGCAATCGATGGGCCCAGAACCAGCCTAGCCACCGCCCGAGCCTGTGGCAGCTCCAGGTATAAAGGCTATGCTCGTACAGATACTAGCTGCCATTGGGGGTATGCAGCAGGCCCCAGCTCCAGCCGCTCCAGTACCTTAGGGCCAGCCTGTACCAGCGGCACCGGTTGTTCAGCCTAACGAGTTGGAGGGCGTCATGCCACTTCGGGAGCAGAAGATGCTCGGGGTGTTCCTTCGACTATCACCGCCGAGGTTTTCTGAGGCTGTGGGTAAGGATGCCCACGAGTTTCTACTTACTTGCCGCGAGCGGCTACAGACTTTGGGTTTAGTGGAATCGAGAGGAGCAGACTTCACCGCTTACCAACTAGATGGTCCCGCCAGGGAGTGGTGGCGTACATACTTAGAGACTAGGCCAGCTGGGTCTCCACCGGTCACATGGACTGAGTTTTCAAAGACCTTCTTGGCCCGATTTATTCCCAGGAGCATCAGAGATCAGCTCAGAGATCAGCTCAGAGATCAGTTTTCTCGGTTAAACCAGGGCTCCATGACAGTATCAGAGTATGAGGCCCGATTCCACGAGCTCTGCATGCATGCCACCATGATATTACCTACTGAGGAGGAGAGGGTTCGTTGTTTTGTTCGGGGTTTGAGACTACAGTTGGGGATTGAGACTCAGTCTTTAGTTTCAGCGGGACGCTCATTTCTGGATGTAGTGGACCATGTCCGCACTGTTGAGCAGCTCCGTCGCGAGGCCCAAGGGGGCAGCGACAAGAGACCTAGATAGGAGGATAGTCATGATAGGCACCGTTTCAGACCCCGAGAGTCTTATGATAGATCTCAACAGAGGTTTCAGTCGGGTTAGTTTTATCACCCCTTCCAGGCCTCTCTCCAGGAATCGGAGGGTGATCGGCACCGCCATATTGGTTTTAGTGCCGGTCCTAGTCGGGGCCGAGATAGTTCTCAGATGGGCTCTTCTGGCAGGGGTAGCCAACCTCCAGCTCTCATTCGACAGTCCTAGGGGTGCTATGAGTGTGGGGAGTTAGATCATGGGGACCGCGAGTGTCCCCATCGCAGGTTAGCCTTACCCGCT
>NW_006239144.1:43568-48569 GCF_000226075.1 Solanum tuberosum | reverse complement strand
GGGGTGCTATGAGTGTGGGGAGTTAGATCATTGGGCCTGCGAGTGTCCCCACCGCAGGTTAGCCTTACTCGCTCCACAGGCAGCTAGGCATGTGCCAGCGCCAGCACCTCCCTCTAGAGGCAGAGGCCAGGGACAGGACCGTAGGGGTGGTCACCAGGGTATACGGGGTGGTCCCCGAGGAGGAAGGTTAGGGGGCAGAGCCGATACACAGGGTAGGGGAGCCCAGGCCCACTTTTATGCAGCTCCAGCTAGAGCAGATGCTGAGACCTCGGACGATGTGATCACAGGTACAGTGTTATTATGCCATCAGCGACTTTATGCCAAGTTCTCATTCTTGGGGCACGTGGTGTCTAAGGATGGCATTATGGTAGATCCCGCTAAGATTGAGGCCATTCGTGATTGGGCTAGGCCCACCTCTGTGACTGAGATTCGTAGCTTCGTCGGATTGGCAGGCTACTATAGGCGTTTTGTTGAGGGATTTTCTACAATAGCAGCGCCTTTGACTCGGTTGACTCGCCAGGATGTTCCGTTTGTGTGGTCGGAGGAGTTTGAGAGGAGCTTTCTGAGGCTTAAGGAGTTGCTTACCACCACTCCTATATTGACTCTTCCAGTTGAGGGAGAGGGGTTTACTCTTTATTGTGATGCATCCGGCATTGGTTTGGGTTGTGTACTGATGCAGCAGGGCCGCGATATTGCTTATGCGTCGAGGCAGCTTAAGTCGCACGAGCGCAACTACCCCACTCATGATTTGGGGTTGGCGGCAGTGGTTTTTGCGCTTAAGATTTGGAGGCATTACCTGTATGGAGTTTGATGCGAGATCTATACTGATCACTGGAGCCTTCAGTACATTGACAGCGCCGTTGGATTGAGCTCCTGAAGGACTATGACATCTCTATTCTCTACCATCCGGGCAAGGCAAATGTAGTAGCAGACGCCTTGAGTCGGAAGGCAGTGAGTATGGATAGTCTAGCTTTTCTTTCTACTACGGAGCGACCATTAGCTTTGGACATCCAGTCCTTAGCTAACCGGATGGTACGGCTTGATATCTCTGATTCCCGATGTGTACTAGCTTATGTGGATGCTCAGTCATCTCTGTTGGATCGGATTCGCAGCCATCAGTTTGAGGATGAGGACTTAATGGCACTTCGAGATCGAGTTTTGGGTGGTGACCCTGGCCTGGATACCTTGGATTTAGATGGGGTCTTAAGATTTGGTGATCGACTTTGTGTTCCAAGAGTTGGGGGTTTGATTCAGATGATTCTTACCGAGGCCCTTGACTCCAAATATTCTATTCATCCGGGCATAGCTAAGATGTGTCGGGACTTGAGACAACACTACTGGTGGAGCGGCATGAAGAGAGATATTACGGATTATGTATCGCGTTGCTTGAGTTGTCAGCAAGTTAAGGCCGAGCATCTGAGGCCTGGTGGTGAACTTCAGAGATTACCCATTACTGAGTGGAAATGGGAGAGGGTCACCATGGACTTCGTTGTAGGATTATCCCGCACTTGCCGTGGTCTTTATAGTATTTGGGTCATCGTGGATCGATTGACCAAGTCAGCAAACTTCATTCCTGTCCATACTTCCTAAAGTGCTGAGAGGTTAGCCCGTATCTACATTCGAAAGGTGGTTCGTCTTCATGGTGTGCCTGTTTCCATCATCTCAGACCGGGGACCACAGTTCACATCTAGCTTCTGGAGGACCTTCCAGGATGAGTTTGGTACCCGTGTTGACCTTAGTACAACTTTCCACCCGCAGAATGATGGTCAGTCGGAGCGCACGATTCAGGTTCTTGAGGACATGTTGCGGGCTTGTGTTATGGATTTTGGGGGTCAGTGGGACCAGTATTTGCCTTTGGCAGAGTTTGCGTACAACAACAGCTACCACTCGAGTATTCAGATGGCCCCATTCGAGGCCTTAAATGGTAGGCGTTGTCGCTCTCCAGTTGGTTGGTTTGAGTCTACAGCGCCCAGGCCGCACGGTACAGACTTGATGCGATAGGCTTTAGATCATGTGAGGGTGATTCAAGATAGGCTCAGGACAGCCCAGAGTAAACATCAGAGTTATGCAGACCTTAGGCGTCGACTGTTGAAATTTGCTGTTGGTGATAGAGTATTCCTCCGTGTGTCGCCCATGAAGGGTGTAATGAGATTTGGGAGGCGGGGAAAGCTTAGCCCCAGGTATATAGGTCCTTTTGGAATATTGAGGACAGTTGGAGAGGTCACATATGAGTTCGCTTTGCCCCCGGCCTTTTCAGCTATTCACCCAGTTTTTCATGTTTCGAAGTTGCGCCGGTATGTTCCAGATGAGTCCTATGTGATTCAGTATTATGCAGTTGACTTGGATGACATTTTGAGATACATTGAGGAGCCAGTTGCTATTTTGGCCAGAGATGTCAGACGGTTGCGTTCCAGAGCCATTCCTGTGATTGAGGTCCATTGGAGACATCGTCCAGTTGAGGAGGCTACCTGGGAGACCGAGCATGAGATGCGGGCGCAGTTCCACGGCTTATTTGAGCCTTCAGGTACTTCTTGACTCTTACTTTCGCGGACGAAAGTTTTTTTAGTAGTGGATATTGTAATGACCCTCCAGGTCATTTTTAAATTAAAGCATTCATTCCATCGTTTAGAGCGTTCCTGTAGCGACCCCAGGTCATTTATGACTTGCTGGCACTGACTGTTCGATCGCCTGGTCGTTCGTTTGCGTTTTAGGCCCGTTTCCCTGTTTTGGAGATTTTATAACTTGAAAAGTTGACTTTGGTGAACATTCTTGGAAGACGTGCTCAGATGAAAATTCTGACAGCTAGGTTAGCTTCGGAATATCAATTTTTGTCTAGAACGACCCTTTGTTCACTTCCCGAGGCTTTAGGTGCCCGTTGTGGAATCTGGCTAAAAACGATACTGGGTGTGGGACCCAATTTTCATCTAAGCGATCTCCAATGGAAATTCCCACTTCACCGTTGAGTCCGAAATATCATTTCCAATCAGATTCCGTATATGGTTTGTATTTTTACGATTCCGAACGAGTCCGAAATATAAGTTTGAAAAGTTGTTGAATTCTAACGCGGTGGTCACACGGCAGAGCCACGCGACGCCACGTGGCAACGTTGTTGAAAATTTCCAGATTTAAGAATAATTTTCGTCCATTTTTTTCCCCTCATCTTCAAACATAGATATCTCCTCCATTTTAAGCTCAAATTAGGTGATTCAAAAGGCTAATTTCAAGATAATTTCGTGGGGAATCTGGAGGTGAGCTTAGAAACGCGAGGGGAGGCTTCGTTTGAGGTAAGGAATCGAATTTAGCTACTGCTAGAGTGATTTTTCGGAATGAATTGTTGTTGAACTTTGAAAGGTTAGATCTTGATCATCTTAGGTCCGTTTTGAGTCATTCTTGAGGTTAACTTGTAGAGTTTTTCGCAAGGATCGTCGTGGTATAATCTGTTTGGTTTGGAAGGGTCTCGTTTTTCCAGAAATTGGTGATCAAGGGGCTGCCAAGTCGTATGTCAAGACTTATTAATGATTTTAATTGTTGGGGCTGATTTGCTATGTTTTAGGCATCTTTTTGTGCTAAATTTTGGGGTATTAGTTTAGTAAGGTATTTGGGACGTTTTCACGGATTCGTTTTTGGGATTCCAATTGTGGGTCCCACAATCCCGTTTTAGATCCAATTTTGGGTCCGTCTCCAAAAAATATAATTTTGGTGTCAACATATTCGTAATGACGAGGTGATTAACCTTTTGATAGTGGGGAAGCATTCGGAGACCGTTCGGAGGGGAAAAGCTTCGGTACCGTGAGTTGGAGCACGCATGATCGGCTTTCAGGTAGGCTATGGCTTCTCCTTCGTGAGATTGAGCATGTTTAGGCAATTTTTTATTGATTTGCTAGAGTATGGACGGGTTCCGGTGTCGAGGATGCTAAATTTCTATAATTCCTGCCTTAGCCATTATTTCGAGAAATTGTTGAATTATGACAGCATGACTCTTGATATTATTGAACATCCATACCTTGTGGTGTATATGATAATATTGATTTGAAGTATGTTTGGCCTTGGTCTTGGCTAAGACTAGTGTTGCCACAGACTTGCGAGGTTTCGGATGCCGTTAGGCAGTAGAACTTTTTCCGACGTCGTTTCGGGCGGTCAGCTCCTTGTAGACTGATATAGCAGACATGAGTCTGAAATTCTGAGCCTTAGCTAGGCGGTAACTCAGCTTATGACCTTGTATCCATAATGCCCTGCTTTTCTATTGGCTACAGTACCCGGTTAGAGTCCGTGGTCCAGCTTACCTGTGATCTGATTTTGGCTACAGTACCCGGTTAGAGTCCGTGGTCCAGCTTACCTGTGATCTGATTTTGGCTACAGTACCCGGTTAGAGTCCGTGGTCCAGCTTACCTGTGATCTGATTTTGGCTACAGTACCCGGTTAGAGTCCGTGGTCCAGCTTACCTGTGATCTGATTTTGGCTACAGTACCCGGTTAGAGTCCGTGGTCCAGCTTACCTGTGATCTGATTTTGGCTACAGTACCCGGTTAGAGTCCGTGGTCCAGCTTACCTGTGATCTGATTTTGGCTACAGTACCCGGTTAGAGTCCGTGGTCCAGCTTACCTGTGATCTGATTTTGGCTACAGTACCCGGTTAGAGTCCGTGGTCCAGCTTACCTGTGATCTGATTTTGGCTACAGTACCCGGTTAGAGTCCGTGGTCCAGCTTACATGTGATCTGATTTTGGCTACAGTACCCGGTTAGAGTCCGTGGTCCAGCTTACCTGTGATCTGATTTTGGCTACAGTACCCGGTTAGAGTCCGTGGTCCAGCTTACCTGTGATCTGATTTTGGCTACAGTACCCGGTTAGAGTCCGTGGTCCAGCCCACCCGTGCCCGACCTTTGGCTACAGCACCCGGTTCGAGTCCGTGGTCCAGCTTGCACGTGGTGCATTCCCAATTCCTCACTAAAGCTTCAGTTTAGTCTTGATTACTCTCATCTGTAGGTTGAGGTTTTGGAGGTTG
>NW_006239144.1:39581-39688 GCF_000226075.1 Solanum tuberosum | reverse complement strand
AGCACCGCCATATTGGTTTTAGTGCCGGTCCTAGTCTGGGCCGAGATAGTTCACATATGGGTACTTTTGTCCGGGGTAGCCGACCTCCAGCTCTCAGTCGACAGTCC
>NW_006239144.1:38511-39481 GCF_000226075.1 Solanum tuberosum | reverse complement strand
TCCTTAGACTATCACCGCCGAGGTTTTCTGGGGCAGTAAGTTTTTACATACTTACCGCGAGCGGCTACAGACTTTGGGTTTAGTGGAGTCGAGAGGAGCAGACTTCACCGCTTACCAGTTAGACGGTCCCGCCAGGCAGTGGTGGCGTACATACTTAGAGACCAGGCCAGTTGGGTCTCCATCGGTCACATGGACTGAGTTTTCAGAGGCCTTCTTGGCTCGATTTATTCCCAGGAACATCAGAGATCAGCTCAGAGATCAGTTTGCTCGGTTAGAGAAGGGCTCCATGACAGTATCAGAGTATGAGGCCCGATTCCACGAGCTCTCCAGGGATGCCGCCATGATATTACCTACTGAGGAGGAGAAGGTTCGTTGTTTTGTTCGGGGTTTGAGACTACAGTTGCGGATTGAGACTCAGTCTTTAGTCTCAGCGAGCCGCTCATTTCTGGATGTAGTGGACCATGTCCGCACTATCGAGCAGCTCCGTCGCGACGCCCAAGGGGGCAGCGGCAAGAGAGTTAGACAGGAGCATAGCCTTGATAGGCGCCGTTTCAGACCCCGAGAGTCTTATGATAGATCTCAGCAGAGGTTTCAGTAGGGTCAGTCTAGTAGCCCCTTCCAGGCCTCTCTCCAGGCAACGGAGGATGATCAGCACCGCCATATTGGTTTTAGTGCCGGTCCTAGTCGGGGCCGAGATAGTTCACAGATGGGTTCTTCTGGCCGGGATAGCCGACCTCCAGCACTCAGTCGACAGTCCCAGGGGTGCTATGAGTGTGGGGAGTTAGATCATTGGGCCCGCGAGTGTCCCCACTGCAGGTTAGCCTTACCCGCTCCAATGGCAGCTAGGCATGCGCCAGCGCCAGCACCTCCCTCTAGAGGCAGAGGATAGGGACAGGACCGTAGAGGTGGTCACCAGGGTATACGGGGTGGTCCCCGAGGAGGCAGATTAGGGGGCAGAGCCGATGCACAG
>NW_006239144.1:36072-36986 GCF_000226075.1 Solanum tuberosum | reverse complement strand
CTTTATGCGCTTAAGATTTGGAGGCATTACCTGTATGGAGTTCGATGCGAGATCTATACTGATCACAGGAGCCTTCAGTACATTATGAGCTAGAGAGATCTTAATTCGAGACAGCGCCGTTGGATTGAGCTCCTAAAGGACTATGACCTCTCTATTCTCTACCATCCGGGCAAGGCAAATGTAGTAGCAAACGCCTTGAGTCGGAAGGCAGTGAGTATGGGTATTCTAGCTTTTCTTTCTACTACGGAGCGACCATTAGCTTTGGACATCCAGTCCTTAGCTAACCGGATAGTACGGCTTGATATCTCTGATTCCCAGTGTGTACTAGCTTATGTGGATGCTCAGTAATCTCTATTGTATTGGATTCGCAGCCATCAGTTTGAGGATGAGGACTTAGTGGCACTTCGAGATCGAGTTTTGGGAGGTGACACTGGCCTGGATACCTTGGATTTAGATGGGGTCTTAAGATTTGGTGATCGACTTTGTGTTCCAAGAGGTTAGCCCGTATCTACATTCGAGAGGAGGTTCACCTTCATGGTGTGCCTGTTTCCATCATCTCAGATCGGGCCCACAGTTCACATCTAGCTTCTGGAGGACCTTCCAGGATGAGTTAGGTACTCGTGTTGACCTTAGCACAGCTTTCCACCCTCATACTGATGGTCAGTCGGAGCGCACGATTAAGGTTCTTGAGGACATGTTGCGGGCTTGTGTTATGGATTTTGGGGGTCAGTGGGACCAGTATTTGCCTTTGGCAGAGTTTGCGTACAACAACAGCTACCACTCGAGTATTCAGATGGCCCCATTCGAGGCATTATATGGTAGGCGTTGTCGCTCTCCAGTTGGTTGGTTTAAGTCTATAGAGCCCAGGCCGCACGGTACAAAATTGATGCGAGAGGCTTTAGATCATGTGAGGG
>NW_006239144.1:27161-32464 GCF_000226075.1 Solanum tuberosum | reverse complement strand
GTAGCCGCTCGCGGCAAGTAACTAGAAACTCGTGGGCATCCTCCCCCACTGCCCCAGAAAACCTCGGCGGTGATAGTCGAAGGAACACCACGAGCATCTTCTGCACCCGAAGTGGCATGACGCCCTCCAACTCGTCAGGCTGAACAACCGGTGCCGCTAGCTGCCATTGGGGGTATGCAGCAGGCCCCAGCTCCAGCCGTTCCAGTACCGCAGGGCCAGCCTACACCAGCGGTACCGGTTGTTCAGCAGCTAGCGGCACCGGTTGTTCAGCCTGACGATTTGGAGGGCGTCATGCCACTACGGGATCAGAAGATGCTCCTGGTGTTCCTTAGACTATCACCGCCGAGGATTTCTGGGGCAGTGGGTGAGGATGCCCACCAGTTTCTATTTACTTGCTGCGAGCGGCTATAGACTTTGGGTTTAGTGGAGTCGAGAGGAGCAGACTTCACCGCTTACCAGTTAGACGGTCCCGCTAGGCAGTGGTGGCGTACATACTCAGAGACCAGGCCAGCTGGGTCTCCACCGGTCACATGGACTGAGTTTTCAGAGGCCTTCTTGGCCCGATTTATTCCTAAGAGAATCAGAGATCAGCTCAGAGATCAGTTTGCTCTGTTAGAGCAGGGCTCAATGACAATATCAGAGTATGAGGCCCGATTCCACGAGCTCTCCAGGCATGCCGCCATGATATTACCTACAGAGGAAGAGAGGGTTCGTTGTTTTGTTCGGGGTTTGAGACTACAGTTGCGGATTGAGACTCAGTCTTTAGTCAAAGCGGGCCGCTCATTTCTGGATGTAGTGGACCATGCCCGCACTATCGAGCAGCTCCGTCGCGAGGCCCAAGGGGGCAGCGGCAAGAGAGCTAGACAGGAGGATAGCTATGATAGGCGCCGTTTCAGACCCCGAGAGTCTGATGATAGATCTCAGCAGAGGTTTCAGTCGGGTCAGTCTAGTAGCCCCTTCCAGGCTTCTCTCCAGGCATCAGAGGGTGATCAGCACCGCCATATTGGTTGTAGTGCCGGTCCTAGTCGAGGCCGAGATAGTTCACAGATGGGTTCTTCTGGCCGGGGTAGCCGACCTTCAGCTCTCAGTCGACAGTCCCAGGGGTGTTATGAGTGTGGGGATTTAGATCATTGGGCCCGCGAGTGTCCCCATCGGTGATCACAGGTACATTGTTATTATGCCATCAGCCCGCATCCACTTTATTTGATCCAGGCTCTACTTATTCCTATATATCTGTTTATTGTGCTCCTCGATTGAGTATGATCCCAGAGCTATTGGTTGAGCCGTTGCGTGTTTCAACCCCGGTAGGTGATTCTTTAGTAGTGGATCAGGTATTTACATCCTGTGTGGTGACTATTCAGAGGAGAGACACTAAGGTTGATCTTATTTTGCTTGATATGGTGGATTTTGATTTGATTTTGGGTATGGATTGGTTATCTCCCCACCATGCGGTCTTGGATTGCTATGCTAAGACCGTTACTTTAGCCATGCCTGGTATTCCACCAGTGGTTTGGTAGGGCTCTTGTAGTCGCACACCAGTTGGGGTGATATCTTTTGTTCGGGCCCAGAGGTTGATTGCTAGCGGGTGTTTGGCTTATTTA
This sequence comes from Solanum tuberosum, assembly GCF_000226075.1. Taxonomy (NCBI): domain Eukaryota; kingdom Viridiplantae; phylum Streptophyta; class Magnoliopsida; order Solanales; family Solanaceae; genus Solanum; species Solanum tuberosum. The sequence goes on along the minus strand of NW_006239144.1, from coordinate 30,863 downwards.
GCTTATGTTGGAGATGTTAGTAGGGAGGGTCCTACCGTTGATTCAGTACCTATTGTTCGAGAGTTTACAGATGTGTTTCCTGCCGATCTGCCTGGTCTCCCTCCTGATCGTGACATTAACTTTGCTATTGAAGTAGACCCGTTATGGTCATTATGAATTCTTGGTGATGTCATTTGGGTTGACTAATGCCCCTACTGCCTTCATGGACTTGATGACACGTGTGTTCAGGCCATACCTTGATTTATTTGTTATTGTCTTCATTGCTGACATACTGGTATATTCGCGGAGCCGGAGTGAACTTGAGCAGCATTTGAGGATTGTGCTCCAGACTTTGAGAGATCAACGACTTTATGCCAAGTTCTCAAAGTGCGAGTTTTGGCTTGAGTCCGTATCATTCTTGGGGCACGTGGTGTCTAAGGATGGCATTATGGTAGATCCCGCTAAGATTGAGGCGATTCGTGATTGGGCCAGGCCCACCTCAGTGACTGAGATTCGTAGCTTCGTCGGATTGGCAGGCTACTATAGGCGTTTTGTTGAGGGATTTTCTACTATAGCAGCGCCTTTGACTCGGTTGACTCGCCAGGATGTTTCGTTTGTGTGGTCGGAGGAGTGTGAGAGGAGCTTTCTGAGGCTTAAGGAGTTGCTTACCACCGCTCATATATTGACTCTTCCAGTTGAGGGAGAGGGGTTCACTGTTTATTGCGACGCATCCGGCATTGGTTTGGGTTGTGTACTGATGCAGCAGGGCCGCGTTATTGCTTATGCGTCAAGGCAGCTTAAGTCGCACGAGCGCAACTACCCCACTCATGACTTAGAGTTCGTGGCGGTAGTTTTTGCCGTTAAGATTTGGAGGCATTACCTGTATGGAGTTCGATGCGAGATCTATACTGATCACAAGAGCCTTCAGTACATTATGAGCCACAGGGATCTTAATTCGAGACAGCGGCGTTGGATTGAGCTCCTGAAGGACTACGACCTCTCGGGCTTCAGTACATTATGAGCTAGAGAGATCTTAATTCAAGACAGCGCCGTTGGATTGAGCTCCTAAAGGACTATTACCTCTCTATTCTCCACCATCCGGGCAAGGCAAATGTAGTAGCAGACACCTTGAGTCGGAAGGCAGTGAGTATGGGTAGTCTAGCTTTTCTTTCTACTACGGAGCGACCATTAGCTTTGGACATCCAGTCCTTAGCTAACCGGATGGTACGACTTGATATCTCTGATTCCCGGTGTGTACTAGCTTATGTGGATGCTCAGTCATCTCTGTTGGATCGGATTCGCAGCCATCAGTTTGAGGATGAGGACTTAGTGGCACTTCGAGATCGAGTTTTGGGAGGTGACACTAGCCTGGATACCTTGGATTTAGATGGGGTCTTAAGATTTGGTGATCGACTTTGTGTTCCAAGAGTTGGGGGTTTGATTCAGATGATTTTTACCGAGGCCCATGACTCCAAATATTCTATTCATCCGGGCACATCTAAGATGTATCGGCACTTGAGACAACACTACTGGTGGAGCGGCATGAAGAGAGATATTGCGGATTATGTATCGCGTTGCTAGGGTTGTCAGCAAGTTAAGGCCGAGCATTTGAGGCCTGGTGGTGAACTTCAGAGATTACCCATTCCTGAGTGGAAATGGGAGAGGATCACCATGGACTTCGTTGTAGGATTACCCCGCACTTCCCGTGGTCTTGATAGTATTTGGGTCATCGTGGATCGATTGACCAAGTCAGCGCACTTCATTCCGGTCCATACTTCCTACAGTGCAGAGAGGTTATCCCGTATCGACATTCGAGAGGTGTTTCGTGTTCATGGTGTGCCTGTTTCCATAATCTCAGATCGGGGCCCACAGTTCACATCTACCTTCTGAAGGACCTTCCAGGATGAGTTAGGTACCCGTGTTGACCTTAGCACAACTTTCCACCCGCAGACTGATGGTCAGTCGGAGCGCACGATTAAGGTTCTTGAGGACATGTTGCGGGCTTGTGTTATGGATTTTGGGGGTCAGTGGGACCAGCATTTGCCTTTGGCAGAGTTTGCGTATAACAACAGCTACCACTCGAGTATTCAGATGGCCCCATTCGAGGCCTTATATGGTAGGCGTTGTCGCTCTCCAGTTGGTTGGTTTGAGTCTACAGAGCCCAGGCCGCGCGGTACAGACTTGATGCGAGAGACTTTAGATCATGTGAGGGTGATTCAGGATAGGCTCAGGACAGCCCAGAGCAGACATCAGAGTTATGCAGTCCGTAGGCGTCGACCGTTGAAATTTGTTGTTGGTAATAGAGTATTCCTCCGTGTGTCGCCCATGAAGGGTGTAATGAAATTTGGGAGGCGGGGCAAGCTTAACCCCAGGTATATAGGTCCTTTTGAGATATTGAGGACAGTTGGGGAAGTCGCATATGAGTTAGCTTTGCCCCTGGCCTTTTCAGCTATTCACCCAGTTTTTAATGTTTCGAAGTTGCGCCGGTATGTTCCAGATGAGTCCCATGTGATTCAGTATGATGCAGTTGACTTGGATGACAGTTTGAGATACATTGAGGAGCCAGTTGCTATTTTGGCCAGAGATGTAAGACGGTTGCGTTCCAGAGCCATTCCTGTGGTTAAGGTCCATTGGAGACATCGTCCAGTTGAGGAGGCTACCTGGGAGATCGAGCATGAGATGCGGGCACAGTTCCCCAGCTTGTTTGAGCCTTCAGGTACTTCTTGACTCTTACTTTCGCGGACGAAAGTTCTTTTAGTAGTGGATATTGTAATGACCCTCCAGGTCATTTTTTAAATTAAAGAATTCATTTCATCGTTTAGAGCGTTCCTGTAGCGACCTCAAGTCATTTATGACTTGCTGGGACTGATAGTTCGGTCACCTGGGTTAGGTTAGATTAGGAATATCGATTTTGGTCTAGAACGACCCTTTGTTCACTTCCCGAGGCTTTAGATGGCAGTTGTGGAAATGGCTCAAAACGATATTCGGTGTGGGACCCACTTTTCATCGAAGCGGTCTTCAAATGGAAATTCCGCCTTCACTGTTGAGTCCGAAATGTCATTTTCAATCAGCTTCCATATATGGGTTGTATTTTCCCGACTCCGAACGAGTCCGGAACATCGAAATTTAAGTTTGAAGGGTGGTAGAATTCTAACGCGGCGGTGACGTGGCAGAGCCACGCGACGCCACGTGGCAGCGGCTTAAATCTGGAAATTTCCAGATTTTAGGACGAATTTCGTCCATTATTTTCATTTGACATCTTCAACATAAGATTCCTCCTCCATTTTAAACCCGAATTGAGTGATTCAAAAGTCTAACTTCAAGAGAATTTCGTGGGGAATCTATACGTGATCTTAGCAACGCGAGGGGAGGCTTTGTTCGAGGTAAGAAATCGAATTTAGCTACTGCTAGGGTGATTTTTCGGAATGAATTGTTGTTGAATTTTGAAATGTGAGATCTTGATCATCTTAGGTCCGTTTTGTGTCATTCTAGAGGCTAACTTGTAGAGTTTTTCGCAAGGATCGTTGTGGTATAATCTTTTAGGTTGGAAGGGTCTCGTTTTTCCAGAAATGGGTGATCAAGGGGCTGCTAGTGTTAATTGTTGTGGCTGATTTGCGATGTTTTAGGCATCTGTTTGTGCTAAATTTTGGGGAATTAGTTTAGTGAGGAATTTGGGACGTTTCCAAGGATTCGTTTTCTGGATTCCAATTGTGGGCCCCACAA
>NW_006239144.1:19197-27061 GCF_000226075.1 Solanum tuberosum | reverse complement strand
ACTACAGGTGTTTTGTTGAGGGATTTTCTACTATAGCTACTCCTTTGATTCGGTTGACTCGCCAGGATGTTCCGTTTGTCTGGTCGGAGGAGTGTGGGAGGAGCTTTCTGAGGCTTAAGGGGTTGCTTACCACCGCTTCTATATTGACTCTTCCAGTTGAGGGCGAGGGGTTTACAGTTTATTGTGACGCATCCGGCATTGGTTTGGGTTGTGTACTGATGCAACATGGCCGCATTATTGCTGATGCGTTGAGGCAGCTTAAGCCGCACGAGCGCAACTACCCCACTCATGACTTAGAGTTGGCGGCAGTAGTTTTTGCGCTTAAGATTCGGAGGCATTACCTGTATAAAGTTCGATGCGAGATCTATACTGATCACAGGAGCCTTCAGTACATTATGAGCTAGAGGGATCTTAATTCGAGACAGCGTCGCTGGATTGAGCTCCTGAAGGACTATGACCTCTCTATTCTCTACCATTTGGGCAAGGCGAATGTACTAGCGGACGCCTTGAGTCGGAAGGCAGTGAGTATGGGTAGTCTAGCCTTTCTTTCTACTACGGAGCGACCATTAGCTTTGGACATCCAGTCCTTAGCTAACTGGATGATACGACTTGATATCTTTAATTCCCGGTGTGTACTGGCTTATGTGGACGCTCAGTCATCTCTGTTGGATCGGATTCGCAGCCGTCAGTTTGAGGATGAGGACTTAGTGGCACTTGGAGATCGAGTTTTGGGAGGTGACACCAACCTGGCTACCTTAGATTTAGATGGGGTTTTAAGATTTGGTGATGGACTTTGTGTTCCAAGATTTGGGGGTTTGATTCAGATGATTTTTACCGAGGCCCATGAGTCCAAATATTTTATTCATCCGGCCACAGCTAAGATGTATCAGGACTTGAGACAGCACTACTGGTGGAGCGGCATGAGGAGAGATATTGCGGATTATGTATCGCGTTGCTTGAGTTGTCAGCAGGTTAAGGCCGAGCATTTAAGGCCTGGTGGAGAGCTTCAGAGATTACCCATTCCTGAGTGGAAATGGGAGAGGATCACCATGGACTTCGTTGCAGGATTACCCCGCACTTCCCGGGGTCTTGATAGTATTTGGGTCATCGTGGATAGATTGACCAAGTCAGCAAACTTCATTCCTGTCCATACTTCCTACAGTGTTGAGAGGTTAGCCCGTATCTACATTCAAGAGGTGGTTCGTCTTCATGGTGTGTGTGTTTCCATCATCTCAGACCGGGGCCCACAGTTCACATCTAGCTTCTTGAGGACTTTTCCAGGATGAGTTGGGTACCCGTGTTGACCTTAGTACAGCTTTCCACCCGCAGACTGATGGTCAGTCGGAGCGCACAATTCAGGTTCTTGAGGACATGTTACGGGCTTGTGTTATGGATTTTGGGGGTCAGTGGGACCAGTATTTGCCTTTGGCAGAGTCTGCGTACAACAACAGCTACCAACTCGAGTATTTAGATGGTCCCATTCGAGGCCTTACATGGTAGGCGTTGTCGCTCTCCAGTTGGTTGGTTTGAGTCTACAGAGCCCACGACGCATGGTACAGACTTGATGCGAGAGGCTTTTGATCATGTGAGGGTGATTCAAGATAGGCTCAGGACAGCCCAGAGTAGACATCAGAGTTATGCAGACCGTAGGCGTCGACTGTTGAATTTGCTGTGGTGATAGAGTATTCCTCCGTGTGTCGCCCATGAAGGGTGTAATGAGATTTGGGAGGTGGGCAAGCTTAGCCCCAGGTATATAGGTCCTTTTGAGATATTGAGGACACTTGTAGAGGTCGTATATGAGTTAGCTTTGCCCCCGGCCTCTTCAGCTATTCACCCAGTTTTTCATGTTTCGATGTTGCACCGATATGTTACAGAGGTCGTATATGAGTCATGAAGGCTCCATGTGATTCAGTATGATGCAGTTGACTTCGATGACAGTTTGAGATACATTGAGGAGCCAGTTGCTATTTTGGCCAGAGATGTCAGACGGTTGTGTTCCAGAGCCATTCCTGTTGTTGAGATCCATTGGAGACATCATCTAGTTTAGGAGGCTACCTAGGAGACTGAGCATGAGATGCGGGCGCAGTTCCCCGGCTTATTAGAGCGTTCCTGTAACGACCCCAGGTCATTTATGACTTGCTAGCACTGACTGTTCGATCGCGTGGTCGTTCGTTTGGGTTTTAGGCCCGTTTACCCTGTTTTGGAGATTTTATAACTTGAAAATTTGACTTTGGTCAACCTTCTTGGAAGACGTGCTCAGATGAAAATTCTGACAGCTTGGTTAGCTTCGGAATATCGATTTTTGTCTTGAACGACCCTTTGTTCACTTCCCGAGGCTTTAGGTGCCCGTTGTGGAATCTGGCCCAAGGGGCAACGACAAGAGAGCTAGACAGGAGGATAGTCATGATAGGCGCCGTTTCAGACCCCGAGAGACTTATGATAGATCTCAGCAGAGGTTTCAGTCGGGTCAGTCTTGTCGCCCCTTCCAGGCCTCTATCCAGGCATCGGAGGGTGATCGGCACTGCCATATTGGTTTTAGTGCCTGTCCTAGTCCGGGCCGAGATAGTTCTTAGATGGGCTCTTCTGGCCGGGGTAGCCGACCTCCAGCTCTCAGTCGACAGTCCCAGGGGTGCTATGAGTGTGGGGAGTTAGATCATTGGGCCCACGAGTGTCCCCTTCGCAGGTTAGCCTTACCCGCTCCACAAGCAGCTAGGCATACGCCAGCACCTCCAGCTAGAGGCGGAGGCCAGGGACAGGACCGCAAGGGTGGTCACCAGGGTATAAGGGGTTGTCCCCGAGGAGGCAGGTTAGGGGGCAGAGCGGATGCACAGGATAGTGGAGCCCAGGCCCACTTTTATGCAGCTCCAGCTAAAGCAGATGCTGAGACCTCGGACGATGTGATCACAGGTACAGTGTTATTATGCCATCAACCCGCATCCACCTTAATTGATCCAGGCTCTACTTATTCTTATATATCTATTTATTGTGCTCCTCGATTGAGTATGAGCCTAAAGCTATTGGTTGAGCCGTTGCGTTTTTCGACCCCGGTAGGTGATTCTTTAGTAGTGGATCAGGTATTTAGATCCTGTGTGGTGACTATTCAGATGCGAGACACTAGGGTTGATCTCATTTTGCTTGACATGGTGGATTTTGATTTGATTTTGGGTATGGTTTGGTTATCCCCCCACCGTGCGGTCTTGGATTGCTATGCCAAGACCGTTACTTTAGTCGTGCCTGGAATTCCTCCAGTGGTGTGGCGGGGCTCTTGTAGTCGCACGCTAGTTGGGATGATATCATTTGTTCGGGCCCAGAGGTTGATGGCTAGCGGGTGTTTGGCTTATTTAGCTTATGTTAGAGATGTTCGTAAGGAAGGTCCTACCGTTGATTCGGTACCTATTGTTCGAAAGTTTACAGATGTGTTTCCTGCCGATCTGCTTGGTTTCCCTCCTGATCGTGCCATTGAATTTCCTATTGAAGTAGAGCCGGGCACTGAACAAGGTGACGGTGAAGAACCGTTTCCCCATGCCTAGGATTGATTATCTATTTGACCAACTTCAGGGTGCCGTGGTATTTTCTAAGATTGATTTAAGATCCGGCTATCACCAGTTGAGTATTAGGGCAGCGGACGTCCCTAAAACTGCATTTAGGACTCGTTACGGCCACTATGAGTTCCTAGTGATGCCTTTTGGGTTGACTAACACCTCTGCCGCGTTCATGGACTTGATGACTAGGGTGTTTAGGTCGTACTTGGATTCGTTTGTCATAGTCTTCATAGTTGGCATTCTAGTATACTCGCGTAGCCGGGAGGAGCATGAGCAGCATTTGAGGATAGTGCTCCAGACTTTGAGAGGCCAGCGACTTTATGCCAAGTTCTCAAAGTGTGAGTTTTAACTTGAGTCCGTAGCATTCTTGGGGCACGTGGTGTCTAAGGATGACATTATGGTAGATCTCGCTAAGATTGAGGCCATTCGTAATTGGGCCAGGCCCACCTCTGTGACTGAGATTAGTAGCTTCGTCGGATTGGCAGGCTACAACAGGTGTTTTGTTGAGGGATTTTCTACTATTGCAGCGCCTTTGACTCGGTTGACTCGCCAGGATGTTTCGTTTGTGTGGTCGGAGGAGTGTGAGAGGAGCTTTCTGAGGCTTAAGGAGTTGCTTACCACCGTTCCTATATTGACTCTTCCAGTTGGGGGTGAGGGGTTTACTGTTTATTGTGACGCGTCCGGCATTGGTTTGGGTTGTGTACTGATGCAGCAGGGCCGCGTTATTGCTTATGCGTCGAGGCAGCTTAAGCCACACGAATGCAACTACCCCACTCATGACTTAGAGTTCGCGGCGGTAGTTTTTGCCCTTAAGATTTGGAATTATTACCTGTATAGAGTTCGATGCTAGATCTATACTGATCACAGGAGCCTTCAGTACATTATGAACCAGAGGGATCTTAATTCGAGACAGCGCCGCTGGATTGAGCTCCTGAAGGACTATGACCTCTCTATTCTCTACTATCTGGGCAAGGCGAATGTACTAGCGGACGCCTTGAGTCGGAAGGCAGTGAGTATGGGTAGTCTAGCATTTCTTTCTACTACGGAGAAACCATTAGCTTTAGACATCCAGTCCTTAGCAGAGTTTGCGTACAACAATAGCTACCACTCGAGTATTTAGATGGCCCCATTCCAGGCCTTACATGGTAGGCGTTGTCGCTCTCCAGTTAGTTGGTTTGAGTCTACAGAGCCCAGGTCGTATGGTACAGAGTTGATGCGAGAGGCTTTAGATCATGTGAGGGTGATTCAAGATAGGCTCAGGACAGCCCAGAGTAGACATCAGAGTTATGCAGACCGTAGGCGTCGACAGATGAAATTTGTTGTTGGTGATAGAGTATTCATCCGTATGTCTCCCATGAAGGGTGTAATGAGATTTGGGAGGCGGGGCAAGCTTAGCCCCAGGTATATAGGTCCTTTTGAGATATTGAGGACGGTATTCCTCCATGTGTCTCACATATGAGTTCGCTTTGCCCCCGGCCTTTTCCGCTATTCACCCAGTTTTTCATTTTTCGATGTTGCGCCGATATGTTCCAGATGAGTCCCATGTAATTCAGTATGATGCAGTTGACTTGGATGATAGTTTGAGATACATTGAGGAGCCAGTTGCTATTTTGGCCAGAAATGTCAGACGGTTGCGTTCCAGAGCCATTCCTGTGATTGAGGTCCATTGGAGACATCGTCCAGTTGAGGAGGCTACCTGGGAGACCGAGCATGAGATGCGGGCACAGTTCCCCAGCTTGTTTGAGCCTTCAGGTACTTCTTGACTCTTACTTTCGCGGACGAAAGTTCTTTTAGTAGTGGATATTGTAATGACCCTCCAGGTCATTTTTAAATTAAAGCATTCATTCCAAGGTACTTCTTGACTATTACTTTCGCGGACGAAAGTTTTTTTAGTAGTGGATATTGTAATGACCCTCCAGGTCATTTTAAATTAAAGTATTCATTCCATCGTTTAGAGCGTTCCTGTAGCGACCCCAGGTCATTTATGACTTGCTGGCACTGACTGTTCGATCGCCTGGTCGTTCGTTTGGGTTTTAGGCCCCGTTTTCCCTGTTTTGGAGATTTTATAACTTGAAAATTTGACTTTGGTCAACCTTTCTTGGAAGACGTGCTCAGATGAAAATTCTGATACCTAGGTTAGCTTCGGAATATCGATTTTTGTCTAGAACGACCCTTTGTTCACTTCCCGAGGCTTTAGGTGACCGTTGTGGAATCTGTCTCAAAACGATACTGGGTGTGGGACCCACTTTTCATCGAAGCGATCTCCAATGAAAATTCCCACTTCACCTTTGAGTCCGAAATATCATTTCCAATCAGATTCCATATATGGTTTGTTTTTTTACGATTCCGAACAAGTCCGGATAATCGAAATTTAAGTTTGAAGAGTTGTTGAATTCTAACGCGGTGGTGACGTGGCAGAGCCACGCTACGCCATGTGGCAGCGTTGTTGAAAATTTCCAGATTTAAGAACAATTTTCGTCCATTTTTTTCCCCTCATCTTCAAACATAGATATCTCCTCCATTTTAAGCTCAAATTAGGTGATTCAAAAGGCTAATTTCAAGATAATTTCGTGGGGAATCTAGAGGTCAACTCAGAAACGCGAGGGGAGGCATCGTTTGAGGTAAGGAATCGAATTTAGCTACTGCCAGAGTGATTTTTCGGAATGAATTGTTGTTGAACTTTGAAAGGTTAGATCTTGATCATCTTATGTCCGTTTTGAGTCATTCTTGAGGCTAACTTGTAGAGTTTTTTGCAAGGATTGACGTGGTATAATCTGTTTGGGTTGGAAGGGTCTCGTTTTTCCATAAATTGGTGATCAAGGTGCTGCCAAGTCGTAAGTCAAGACTTATTAATGATTTTAATTGTTGGGACTGATTTTCTATGTTTTAGGCATCTTTTTGTGCTAAATTTTGGGGTATTAGTTTAGTAAGGTATTTGGGTCATTTTCACGGATTCCTTTTCGGCATTCCAACTGTGGGTCCCAAAATCCCGTTTTAGACCCAATTTTGGGTCCGTCTCCAAAAAATATAATTTTGGTGTCAACATATTCGTAATGACGAGGTGATTAACCTTTTGACAGTGGGGAAGCATTTGGAGACCGTTCAGAGGGGAAAAGCTCTGGTACCGTGAGTTGGAGCACGCATGATCGGCTTTCAGGTAGGCTATGGCTTCTCCCTCGTGAGATTGAGTGCCATAGACTTTCGAGGTTTCGGATGCCGTTAGGTAGTAGAACTTTTTCCGACGTCGTTTCGGGAGTTCAGCTCCTTGTAGACTGATATAGCAGACTTGAGTCTAAAATTCTGAGCCTTAGCTAGGCGGTAACTCAGCTTATGACCTTGTATCCATAATGCCCTGATCAAGGGGCTGCCAAGTCGTATGTCAAGACTTATTAATGATTTTAATTGTTGCCTTGTATCCATAATGCCCTACTTTTCTACTCTCTACAGTACCCGGTTAGAGTCTGTGGTCCAGCTTACCTGTGATCTGATTTTGGCTACAGTACCCGGTTAGAGTCCGTGGTCCAGCCCACCCATGCCTGACCTTTGGCTACAGCACCTGTTTCGAGTCCGTGGTCCAGCCGATATAGGTTGACTCATTAGCTATAGTACCCGGTTCGAGTCTGTGGTCCAGCTTGCACGTGGTGCATTCCTAATTCCTTACTGAAGCGTCAGTTTAGTCCTGATTACTCTCATATGTAGGTTGAGGTTTTGGAGGTTGGAGATGTTCCGATTAAAGTCCGGGACGTAATGAGATCTTGGAGTATAATTGGGAATGGTTCAATTAAAATACGAAAATTGTTAATATTGTGGTAGACCTTATAGCTCCATTATTTTACTTCAACCACCGGTGCATCTGCCGGGCTTATGGGGGTCCGTGCAGGTGGTTTCTTTAATTGTGCACGAGCGTACCCGTCGGGTTTATGGGAGCCCGGTGGAGTTAGTTAGATTCCTTGTCTTTGTTGCCTGTACGCTCGTGTACATACCCACATTTACTACTCTTTTGCCCTTGATTGTGACCCTTTATTTGCATTTCAGTTCACTTTTGCTTATCTTGCTCAGTCGTCCTGACGCCTACTGGGTACCTGTTGATTTGGTACTCATACTACACTCTGCATCTATTTTCGGGATGCAGGTCCGAGTACTAGCTACCGACGTTGATTCCACTCTGCATCTATTTTCGTGATGCAGGTTCGAGTAATAGCTATCGATGTTGATTCGAGCCAGCTGCGTTCGTGATTGGAGGCAAGGGTGAGCACACAACGTCCTGGATTTGCCCGTCTCCTTCTGTACTTACTTTTGCTTGTCTTTTGCCTTTTGAGACA
>NW_006239144.1:19029-19129 GCF_000226075.1 Solanum tuberosum | reverse complement strand
AAGGAATTCATTTTGTGTATATAGGTCTAGTCGCTTCCCCCCGTTCATTGGATGTTCTTGTCTTATTTATTACTATTTTAGGTTGATTGGTTGTTTTCTA
>NW_006239144.1:12897-18929 GCF_000226075.1 Solanum tuberosum | reverse complement strand
ATACCTTTGCTAAGATTCCCCAAGAAATTTGATGAATAAACTACCTTTAATCCAAGCCCTAGCTCCAAGTTCTAGACCTTGTTAAATGGAGGGTTGTAGAGAGGGAAATGTTTGAGAGGAGTTGGGTTCTTTTTAATTCTAATTGGAGTGACTTAAAATGGAAGAATTAGGGTCATAACAGGTCTTATAGTTGCTAGGAAAGGAAAAGAATAGCATAGGGTCAATTTTGGAAAAGGACTAAGGACCCATAAAGTCTCGACTTAAAAATTGTGCCCATTCCCGTCTAAACTCGTCCTTTGGATAGTGCTTCACTATTTCCGGCATAACTGTTTACTCCAAGGTCGGAATTGGTAAAACTCAGTGGCGTTGGAAAGAAGACTCAGAGACCTTTAATTGGATAGGTAAGGGCCCACCTAATTCGTTTTTAGCTAAAAGATATGACCATTTAAATTTGACCCTCACTCCTAACTTAAAACTAAAAACTGTTTTTAGGGGACTGTTTTGAGGGTCTCGGTTCTAAATGATTTCATGACCTAGCTTAAGGTCTTGCTAGCTTATAAAGGTGATTAATCAACTAGCTAATCAACCCCTTAAGTCCTTTAACAACACTCCAAACATCAACGACAAGACCCTTACAACTCACTAGTTCGAACGACTAGTTTCCGGACGTCACGGTCATTTCTCATCAATTCATCAAGTTCTCAACTCCAAATTCACATGTGAGGCTCTAGTTTCACTTGTTCATTTTTAGGGTCGTTACACTTAAGGAGTTGCTTACCACCACTCCTATATTGACTTTTCCAGTTGAGGGTGAGGGGTTGACTGTTTATTGTGACGCATCCGACATTGGTTTGGGTTGTGTACTGATGCAGCAGGGCCGTGTTATTGCTTATGTGTCGAGGCATCTTAAGCCACACGAGCGCAACTACCCCACTCATGACATAGAGTTCGCGTCGGTAGTTTTTGCCCTTAAGATTTGGAGGCATTACCTGTATGGAGTTCGATACGAGATCTATAATGATCACAGGAGCCTTCAGTACATTATGAGCCAGAGGGATCTTAATTCGAGACAACACCGTTGGATTGAGCTCCTGAAGGACTATGACCTCTTTATTCTCTACCATCTGGGCAAGGCGAATGTACTAGCGGACGCCTTGAGTCGGAAGGCAGTGAGTATGGGTAGTCTAGCCTTTCTTTCTACTACGGAGTGACCATTAGCTTTGGACATCCATTCCTTAGCTAACTGGATGATACGTCTTGATATCTCTGATTCTCGGTGTGTACTAGCTTATGTGGATGCTCAGTCATCTCTGCTGGATCGGATTCGCAGCCGTCAGTTTGAGGATGAGGACGTAGTGGCACTTCGAGGTCGAATTATGGGAGGTGACACCGGCCTGGCTACCTTAGATTTAGATGGGGTTATACGATTTGGTGATCGACTTTATGTTCCAAGAGTTGGGGGTTTGATTCAGATGATTCTTACCGAGGCCCATGAGTCCAAATATTATATTCATCCGGGCACAGAAAAGATGTATCGGGACTTGAGACAGCAATACTGGTGGAGCGGCATGAGGAGAGATATTGTGGATTACGTATCGCGTTGCTTGAGTTGTCAGTAAGTTATGGCCGAGCATTTTAGGACTGGTGACGAGCTTCAGAGATTACCCATTCCTGAGTGGAAATGGGAGAGGATCACGATGGAATTCGTTGTAGGATTATCCCGCACTTGCCGTGGTCTTGATAGTATTTTGGTCATCGTGGACCGATTGATCAAGTCAGCACACTTCATTCCTGTCCATACTTCCTACAGTGCTGAGAGGTTAGCCCGTATCTACATTCGAGAGGTGGTTCGTCTTCAGGGTGTGCCTGTTTCCATCATCTCAGATCGGGGACCACAGTTCACATCTAGCTTCTGAAGGACCTTCCAGGATAAGTTGGATACCCGTGTTGACCTTAGTACAACTTTCCACCCGCAGAATGATGGTCAGTCGGAGCGCACGATTCAGGTTCTTGAGGAAATGTTGCGGGCTTGTGTTATGGATTTTGGAGGTCAGTGGGACCAGTATTTGCCTTTGGCAGAGTTTGCGTACAACAACAGCTACCACTCGAGTATTCAGATGGCCCCATTCGAGGCCTTAAATGGTAGGCGTTGTCGCTCTCCAGTTGGTTGGTTTGAGTCTACAGCGCCTAGGCCGCACGGTACAGACTTGATCCGAGAGGCTTTAGATCATGTGATGGTGATTCAAGATAGGCTCAGGACAGCCCAGCGTAGACATCAGAGTTATGCAGACCGTAGGCGTCGACTGTTGAAATTTGTTGTTGGTGATAGAGTATTCCTCCGTGTGTCGCCCATGAAGGGTGTAATGAGATTTGGGAGGCGGGGAAAGCTTAGCCCCAGGTATATAGGTCCTTTTGAAATATTGAGGACAGTTGGAGAGGTCACATATGAGTTCCCTTTCCCCCGGCCTTTTCAACTATTCACCCAGTTTTTCATATTTTGAAGTTGCGCCGGTATTTTCCAGATGAGACCCATGTGATTCAGTATGATGCAGTTGACTTGGATGAAAATTTGAGATACATTGAGGAGCCAGTTGCTATTTTGGCCAGAGATGTCAGACGGTTGCGTTCCAGAGCCATTCCCGTAATTAAGGTCCATTGGAGACATCGTCCAGTTGAGGAGGCTACCTGGGAGACCGAGCATGAGATGCGGGCGCAGTTCCACGGCTTATTTGAGCCTTCAGGTACTTCTTGACTCTTACCTTCGCGGACGAAAGTTCTTTAGTAGTGGTTATTGTAATGACACTCCAGGTCATTTTAATTAAAGCATTCATTCCATCGTTTTAGAGCGTTCCTGTAGCGACCCCAGGTCATTTATGACTTGCTGGCACTGACTGTTCGATCGCCTGATCGTTCGATTGGGTTTTAATCCCGTTTCCCTGTTTTGGAGATTTTATAACTTGAAAAGTTTACTCTGGTCAACCTTTTTGGAAGACGTGCTCAGATGAAAATTCTGGCAACTAAGTTAGCTTCGGAATATCGATTTTGGTCTAGAACGACCCTTTGTTCATTTCCCGAGGATTTAGATGCCCATTGTGGAATCTGGCTCAAAACGATAGTGGGTGTGGGACCCACTTTTCATCGAAGCAATCTCCAATGGAAATTCCTACTTTACCATTGAGTCTGAAATATCATTTCCAATCAGATTCCATATATGGTTTGTGTTTTTACGATTCCGAACGAGTCCGGAACATCGAACTTTAAGTTTGAAGAGTTGAATTCTAATGCGGTGGTGACGTGGCAGAGCCACGCGACGCCACGTGGCAGCGTGTTGAAATCTGGAAATTTCCAGATTTAAGGACAATTTTCGTCCATTTTTTTCCCCTCATCTTCAAACATAGATATCTCCTCCATTTTAAGCTCAAATTAGGTGATTCAAAAGGTTAATTTCAAGAGAATTTCGTGGGGAATCTAGAGGTGAACTAAGAAACGCGAGGGGAGGCTTCGTTTGAGGTAAGGAATCTAATTTAGCTACTGCTAGAGTAATTTTCGGAATGAATTATTGTTGAACTTTGAAAGGTTAGATCTTGATCATCTTAGGTCCGTTTGAGTCATTCTTGAGGCTAACTTGTTGATTTTTTCGCAAGGATCGTCGTGGTATAACATGTTTGTGTTGGAAGGGTCTTGTTTTTCCAGAAATTGGTGATCAAGGGGCTGCCAAGTCGTAACTCAAGACTTATTAATGATTTTAATTGTTGGGGCTCATTTGCTATGCTTTAGGCATCTTTTTGTGCTAAATTTTGGGGTATTAATTTAGTAAGGTATTTAGGACGTTTTCACGGATTCGTTTTCGGGATTCCAATTGTGGTTCCCACAATCCCGTTTTAGACGCAATTTTGGGTCCGTTTCCGAAAAATTACAATTTTGGTGTCAACATATTCGTAATGACGAGGTGATTAACCTTTTGATAGTGGGGAAGCATTTGGAGACCATTCGGAGGGAAAGAGCTACCGTACCGTGAGTTGGAGCACGCGTGATCGGCTTTCAGGTAGGCTATGGCTTCCCCCTCGTGAGATTGACCATGTTTATGCAATTGCTTATTGATTTGCTTGAGTATGGAGGGGTTCGGGTGTCGAGCATGCTAAATTTCTATAATTCCTGCCTTAGCCCTTATTTCAGGAAATTGTTGAATTATGACAGCATGACTCTTAATATTATTGAACATCCATACCTTGTGGTGTATATGATAATATTGATTTGAAGTATGTTTGGCCTTAGTCTAGGCGTAGACTAGTGTTGTCATAGACTTGCGAGGTTTCGAATGCCGTTAGGCAGTAGAACTTTTTCCGACGTCGTTTCGGGGGGTCAGCTCCTTGTAGACTCATATAGTAGACTTGAGTCTAATAGTCTGGGCCTTAGCTAGGCGGTAACTCAGCTTATCACCTTGTATCCATAATGCCCTGTCTTTGTTGCCTGTACGCTCGTGTACATACCCACATTTGCTACTCTTTTGCCCTTGATTGTGACCCTTTATTTGCATTTCAGTTCACTTTTGCTTATCTTGCTCAGTTGTCCTGACGCCTACTGGGTAGCTGTTGATTTGGTACTCATACTACACTCTGCATCTATTTTCGTGATGCAGGTCCGAGTACTAGCTACCGACATTCATTCGAGCCAGCTGCGGTCGTGATCGGAGGTAAGGGTGAGCACACAACGTCCTAGAGTTGCCCGTCTCCTTCTGTACTTACTTTTGCTTGTCTTTCTCCTTTTGAGACAGCTTGTTTTTGTGGTCCACTTTTGGGACTTGTACTTTTGTTAACAACTCTGTACTTGTGACTTCCAGGTTTTGGGAGGAATTCATTTTGTGTATATAGGTCTAGTCGCTTCCGCCCGTTCATTGCATGTTCTTGTTATATTTATTACTATTTTAGGTTGATTGGTTGTTTTATACCCTAACATCCCATTACTTCGAGTTGCGGGATATGGGTCGGCTTGCCTACTGGTGGGTCATATAGTAGGCGCCATCAGGACCTGAGAAATTGGGTCTTGACAAATTGGTATCAGAGCCCCAGGTTCGTCGGTCTCACTTGTACAGAGCTAATGTCTAGTAGAGTCCTGCAGATCGGTACGGAGACGTTCGTTACTTATCTTCGGGAGGCTAGAGGATGTCTTTACGAACGCGTCGCTTTTCTATAACTGTCGTGCATTGTGTGTCTTATCGGATTCTGAAAATCTTACTTGTTCCACTCCTTTACAGGGATGGCTCGCACGCATGTTAGTGCCCTAGCTAGGGGTAGAGGCCGACCTTGAGCAACAACAGCCCAGGACCGAGAGAAAACTCTATAGCCCGTGATAGAGCCACCAGCAGCTCCAGCACAACAGCAACCGATCGGCCCAGAACCAGCCCAGCCACCGCCTGAGCCTGTGGCAGCTCCAGGTATACAAGCGATGCTCGTACAGATACTAGCTGCCATTGGGGGTATGTAGGAGTCCCCAGCTCCAGCCGCACCAGTACCACAGGGCCAGCCTGTACCAGCGGCACCGGTTGTTTAGCCTGACGAGTTGGAGGGCGTCATGCCACTTCGAGAGTAGAAGATGCTTGGGGTGTTCCTTAAACTATCACCGCCGAGGTTTTCTGGGGCGGTGGGTGAGGATGACAACGAGTTTCTACTTACTTGCCACGAGCGGCTACAGACTTTGGGTTTAGTGGAGTCGAGAGGAGCAGACTTCACCGCTAACCAGCTAGAAGGTCCCGCCAGGGAGTGGTGGCGTACATACTTAGACCCCAGGCCAGCTGGGTCTCCACCGGTCACATGGTTTGAGTTTTTAGAGGCCTTCTTGGCCCGATTTATTCCTAGGAGCATCAGAAATCAGCTCAGAGATCAGTTTGTTCGGTTAGAGCAGGGCTCCATGACAGTATCATAGTATGAGGCCCTATTTTACGAGCTCCACAGGCATGACGACATGATATTACCTACTGAGGAGAGATATTGCGGATTATGTATCGCGTTGCTTGAGTTGTCAGCAGGTTAAGG
>NW_006239144.1:10335-12858 GCF_000226075.1 Solanum tuberosum | reverse complement strand
CCAAGTCAGCACACTTCATTCCTGTCCATACTTCCTACAGTGCTGAGAGGTTAGCCCGTATCTACATTCGAGAGGTGGTTCGTCTTCATGGTGTGCCTGTTTCCATCATCTCAGATCGGGGCCCACAGTTCACATCTAGCTTCTGGAGGACCTTCCAGGATGAGTTGGGTACCCGTGTTGACCTTAGTACAACTTTCCACCCGCAGAATGATGGTCAGTTGGAGCGCACGATTCAGGTTCTTGAGGACATGTTGCGGGCTTGTGTTATGGATTTTGGGGGTCAGTGGGACCAGTATTTGCCTTTGGCAGAGTTTGCGTACAACAACAGCTACAACTCGAGTATTCAGATGGCCCTATTCGAGGCCTTATCTGGTAGGCGTTGTCGCTCTCTAGTTGGTTGGTTTAAGTCTACAGAGCCCAGGCTGCACGGTACAGACTTGATCGAGTGGCTTTAGATCATGTGAGGGTGATTCAAGATAGGCTCAGGACAACCCATAGTAGATATCAGAGTTATGCAGACCGTAGGCATGACTGTTGAAATTTGTTGTTGGTGATAGAGTATTCCTCCGTGTGTCGCCCATGAAGGGTCTAATGAGATTTGCGAGGCGGGGCAAGCTTAGCCCCAGGTATATAGGTCCTTTTGAGATATTGAGGACACTTGTAGAGGTCGCATATAAGTTAGCTTTGCCCCCGGCCTCTTCAGCTATTCACCCAGTTTTTCATGTTTCGATGTTGCGCCGGTATGTTCCAGATGAGTCCTATGTGATTCAGTATTATGCAGTTGACTTGGATGACATTTTGAGATACATTGAGGAGCCAGTTGCTATTTTGGCCAGAGATGTCAGACGGTTGCGTTCCAGAGCCATTCCTGTTGTTAAGGTCCATTGGAGACATCGTCTAGTTTACGAGGCTACGTGGGAGACTGAGCATGAGATGCGGGCGCAGTTCCCCGGCTTATTTGAGCCTAAAGGTACTTCTTGACTCTTACCTTCGCGGACAAAAGTTCTTTTAGTAGTGGATATTGTAATGACCCTCCAAGTCATTTTTAAATTAAAGTATTTATTCCATCATTTAGAGCGTTCCTGTAACGACCCCAGGTCATTTATGACTTGCTGGCACTGAATGTTCGATCGCCTGGTCGTTCGTTTGGGTTTTAGGCCCGTTTCCCTGTGCTGGAAATTTTATAATTTGAAAATTTGACTTTGGTCAACCTTCTTGGAAGACGTGCTCAGATAAAAATTGTGACAGCTTGGTTAGCTTTGGAATATCAATTTACTTCTAGAACGACCCTTTGTTCACTTCCCGAGGCTTTAGGTGCCCGTTGTGGAATATGGCCCAAGGGGGCAACGACAAGAGAGCTAGACAGGAGGATAGTCATAATAGGCGCCGTTTCAAACCCCGAGAGTCTTATGATAGATCTCAGCAGAGGTTTTAGTCGGGTCAGTCTTGTCGCCTCTTCCAGGCCTCTCTCCAGGCATCGGAGGGTGATCCGCACTGCCATATTGGTTTCAGTGCCGGTCCTAGTCCGGGCCGACGTAGTTCTTAGATGGGCTCTTCTTACCGTGGTAGCCGACCTCCAGCTCTTAGTCGACAATCCCATGGGTGCTATGAGTGTTGGGAGTTATATCATTGGGCCCACGAGTGTCCCCATCGCAGGTTAGCCTTACCCGCTCCACAGGCAGCTAGGCATACGCCAGCGCCAACACCTCCAGCTAGAGGCGGAGGCCAGGGACAGGACTGCAAGGGTGGTCACCAGGGTATAAGGGGTTGTCCCCGAGGAGGCAGGTTAGGGGGCAGAGCCGATGCACAGGATAGTGGAGCCCAGGCCTAATTTTATGCAGCTCCAGCTAGAGCAGATGCTGAGACCTCGGATGATGTGATCACAGGTACAGTGTTATTATGCCATCAACCCGCATCCACCTTATTTGATCCAGGCTCTACTTATTCTTATATATTTGTTTATTGTGCTCCTCTATTTAGTATGAGCCCAAAACTATTGGTTGAGCCGTTGCGTTTTTCGACCCCGGTAGGTGATTCTTTAGTAGTGGATCAGGTATTTAGATCCTGTGTGGTGACTAATCAGAGGCGAGACACTAGGGTTGATCTCATTTTGCTTGACATGGTGGATTTTGATTTGATTTTGGGTATGGATTGGTTATCCCCCCACCGTGCGGTCTTGGATTGCTATGCCAAGACCGTTACTTTAGCCGTGCCTGGAATTCCACCAGTGGTGTGGCGGGGCTCTTGTAGTCGCACCCTAGTTGGGGTGATATCTTTTGTTAGGTCCCAGAGGTTGATGGCTATCGGGTGTTTGGCTTATTTAGCTTATGTTAGAGATGCTCGTAAGGAAGGTCCTACCGTTGATTCGGTACCTATTGTTCGAGAGTTTACAGATGTGTTTCATGTCGATCTGCGTGGTCTCCCTCCTGATCGTGACATTGACTTTCCTATTGAAGTAGAGCCGGGCACTAAGCCCATTTCTACAGCACCGTACCGTATGGCCTCCGTAGAGCTCAAGGAGCT
>NW_006239144.1:9718-9913 GCF_000226075.1 Solanum tuberosum | reverse complement strand
ACTTGGATTCGTTTGTCATAGTCTTCATAGATGACATTCTAGTATACTCGCGTAGCCGGGAGGAATATGAACAACATTTGAGGATAGTGCTCCAGACATAGAGAGGCCAGCGACTTTATGCCAAGTTCTCAAAGTGCGAGTTTTGACTTGAGTCCGTAGCATTCTTGGGGCACGTGGTGTCTAAGGATGGCATTA
>NW_006239144.1:6528-6644 GCF_000226075.1 Solanum tuberosum | reverse complement strand
AATAGAAAATAGAAGTTTTGTTCTTTGAAGACTTTTGAAACCCTTTTTAATGGACTTTTGAAAGAAAGATTGATCAAGGATCAAGGGCCACCATACCTTTGTTAAGATTCCCCAAG
>NW_006239144.1:4960-5889 GCF_000226075.1 Solanum tuberosum | reverse complement strand
TACTCCAAACTTTAACGACAAGACCTTACAACTCACTAGTTCGAACGACTAGTTTCCGAACGTCACGGTCATTTCTCATCATTTCATCAAGTTCTCAACCCCAAATTGACATGTGAGCCTCTAGTTTCACTAGTTCGTTTTTAGGGTCGTTACACTTAAGGAGTTGCTTACCACCACTCCTATATTAACTTTTCCAGTTGAGGGTGAGGGGTTGACTGTTTATTGTGACGCATCCGGCATCGGTTTGGGTTGTGTACTGATGCAGCAGGGCCGCGTTATTGCTTATGCGTCGAGGCAGCTTAAGCCACACAAGCGCAACTACCCCACTCATGACTTAGAGTTCGCGGCGGTAGTTTTTGCCCTTAAGATTTGGAGGCATTACCTGTATGGAGTTCGATGCGAGATCCATAATGATCGCAGGAGCCTTCAGTACATTATGAGCCAGAGGGATCTTAATTCGAGACAGCACCGTTGGATTGAGCTCCTGAAGGACTATGACCTCTCTATTCTCTACTATCTGGGCAAGGCGAATGTACTAGCGGATGCCTTGAGTCGGAAGGCAATGAGTATGGGTAGTCTAGCCTTTCTTTCTACTACGGAGTTGCCCGTCTCCTTCTGTACTTACTTTTGCTTGTCTTTCTCCTTTTGAGACAGCTTGTTTTTGTGGTCCACTTTTGGGACTTGTACTTTTGTTAACAACTCTGTACTTGTGACTTCCAGGTTTTGGGAGGAATTCATTTTGTGTATATAGGTCTAGTCGCTTCCGCCCGTTCATTGCATGTTCTTGTTATATTTATTACTATTTTAGGTTGATTGGTTGTTTTCTACCCTAACATCCCATTACTTCGAGTTGCGGGATATGGGTCGGCTTGCCTACTGGTGGGTCATATAGTAGGCGCCATCAGGACCTGAGAAATTGGGTCTTGACA
>NW_006239144.1:0-4930 GCF_000226075.1 Solanum tuberosum | reverse complement strand
GTTCCACTCCTTTACAGGGATGGCTCGCACGCGTGGTAGTGCCCCAGCTTGGGGTAGAGGCCGACATTGAGCAACACCAGCCCAGGACCGAGAGAAAACTCTGTAGCCCATGATAGAGCCACCAGCAGCTCCAGCACAGCAGCAACCGATGGGCCCAGAACCAGCCCAGCCACCGCCTGAGCCTGTGGCAGCTCCAGGTATACAAGCGATGCCCGTACAGATACTAGCTGCCATTGGGGGTATGTAGGAGTCCCCAGCTCCAGCCGCTCCAGTACCACAGGGCCAGCCTGTACCAGCGGCACCGGTTGTTCAGCCTGACGAGTTGGAGGGCGTCATGCCACTTCGGGAGCAGAAGATGCTCGAGGTGTTCTTTAGACGATCACCGCCGAGATTTTCTGGGGCGGTGGGTGAGGATGACAACGAGTTTCTACTTACTTACCGCGAGCGGCAACAGACTTTGGGTTTAGTGGAGTCGAGAGGAGCAGACTTCACCGCTAACCAGCTAGACGGTCCCGCCAGGGAGTGGTGGCGTACATACTTAGACCCCAGGCCAGCTGGGTCTCCACCGGTCACATGGTTTGAGTTTTTAGAGGCCTTCTTGGAGCATCAGATATCAGCTCAGAGATCAGTTTGCTCGGTTAGAGCAGGGCTCCATAACAGTATCATTGTATGAGGCCCGATTTTACGACCTCTCCAGGCATGCCGACATGATATTACCTACTGAGGAGAGATATTGCGGATTATGTATCGCGTTGCTTGAGTTGTCAGCAGGTTAAGGGCGGGCATTTGAGGCCTGGTGGCGAGCCTCATAGATTACATATTCCTGAGTGGAAATGGGAGAGTATCACCATGGACTTCGTTGTAGGATTACCACGCACTTCCCGTGGTCTTGATATTATTTGGGTCAGCGTGGATCGATTGACCAAGTCAGCACACTTCATTCCTGTCCATACTTCCTACAGTGCTGAGAGGTTAGCCCGTATCTACATTCCAGGGGTGGTTCGTCTTCATGGTGTGCCTGTTTCCGTCATCTCAGACCGGGGACCACAGTTCACATCTAGCTTCTGGAGCACCTTCCAGAATGAGTTGGGTACCCGTGTTGACCTTAGTACAACCTTCCACCCGCAGACTGATGGTCAGTCGGAGCGCACGATTCAGGGTCTTGAGCACATGTTGCAGGCCTGTGTTATGGATTTTGAGGGTCAGTGGGACCAGTATTTGCCTTTGGCAGAGTTTGCGTACAACAACAACTACCACTCGAGTATTCAGATGGCCCCATTCGAGGCCTTATATGGTAGGCGTTGTCGCTCTCCAGTTGGTTGGTTTAAGTCTACAGAGCCCAGGCCGCACGGTACGGACTTGATCGAGTGGCTTTAGATCATGTGAGGCTGATTCAAGATAGGCTCAGGACAACCCAGAGCAGACATCAGAGTTATGCAGACCGTAGGCATGACTGTTGAAATTTGTTGTTGGTGATAGAGTATTCCTCCGTGTGTCGCCCATGAAGGGTGTAATGTGATTTGGGAGGCGGGGCAAGCTTAGCCCCAGGTATATAGGTCCTTTTGAGATATTGAGGACACTTGTAGAGGTCGCATATGAGTTAGCTTTGCCCCCGGCCTCTTCAGCTATTCACCCAGTTTTTCATGTTTCGATGTTGAGCCGGTATGTTACAGATGAGTCCCATGTGATTCAGTATGATGCAGTTGACTTCGATGACAGTTTGAGATACATTGAGGAGGCAGTTGCTATTTTGGCCAGATATGTCAGACGGTTGCGTTCCAGAGCCATTCTTGTTGTTAAGGTCCATTGGAGACATCGTCTAGTTTAGGAGGCTACCTGGGAGACTGAGCATGAGATGCGGGCGCAGTTCCCCAGCTTATTTGAGCCTAAAGGTACTTTTTGTCTCTTACCTTCGCGGACGAAAGTTCTTTTAGTAGTGGATATTGTAATGACCCTCCAAGTCATTTTTAAATTAAAGTATTTATTCCATCGTTTAGAGCATTCCTGTAACGACCCCAGGTCATTTATGACTTGCTGGCACTGAATGTTCGATCGCCTGGTCGTTCGTTTGGGTTTTAGGCCCGTTTCCCTGTTTTGGAGATTTTATAACTTGAAAATTTGACTTTGGTCAACCTTCTTGGAAGACTTGCTCAGATGAAAATTCTGACAGCTTGGTTAGCTTTGGAATATCAATTTTCTTCTAGAACGACCCTTTTTTCACTTCCGAGGCTTTAGGTGCCCGTTGTGGAATCTGGCCCAAGGGGGCAACGACAAGAGAGCTAGACAGGAGGATAGTCATGATAGGCGCCGTTTCAGACCCGGACAGTCTTATCATAGATCTTAGCAGAGGTTTCAGTCGGGTCAGTCTTGTCGCCCCT
The DNA here is from genome assembly GCF_000226075.1 of Solanum tuberosum. Lineage (NCBI taxonomy): Eukaryota > Viridiplantae > Streptophyta > Magnoliopsida > Solanales > Solanaceae > Solanum > Solanum tuberosum. The sequence goes on along the minus strand of NW_006239144.1, from coordinate 2,552 downwards.
TCCAACCCTCTCTTCAGGCATCAGAGGGTGATCGGCACTGCCATATTGGTTTCAGTACCGGTCCTAGTACGGGCTGACGTAGTTCTTAGATGGGCTCTTCTGGCCGGGGTAGCCGACCTACAGCTCTTAATCGACAGTCCCAGGGGTGCTATGAGTGTGGGGAGTTAGATCATTGGGCCCGCGAGTGTCCCCATCGCAGGTTAGCCTTACCCGATCCACAGGCAGCTAGGCATACGCCAGCGCCAGCACCTCCAGCTAGAGGAGGAGGCCATGGACAGGACCGCAAGGGTGGTCACCAGGGTATACGGGGTGGTCCCCGAGGAGGCAGGTTAGGGGGCAGAGCCGATGCACAGGATAGTGGAGCCTAGGCCCACTTTTATGCAGCTCCAGCTAGAGCATATGCGAAGACCTCGAACGATGTGATCAAAGGTACAGTGTTATTATGCCATCAACCCGCATCCATCTAATTTGATCCAGGCTCTACTTATTCTTATATATCTGTTTATGTCCAGCTAGGGGTAGAGGACGACCTCGAGAAGCACCAGCCCAGGACCGAGAGCAAACTCCATAGCCGGCGATAGAGCCACCAGCAGCTCTAGCATAGCAGCAACCGATGAGCCCAGAACAAGCCCAGCCACCGCCCGAGCCTGTGGCAGCTCCAGGTATACAGGCGATGCTCGTACAGATACCAGCTGCCATTGGAGGTATGCAGCAGGCCTCAGCTCCAACCGCTCCAGTACCGCAGGGCCAGCCTGTACCAGCGGCACCGGTTGTTCAGCCTGACGAGTTGGAGGGCGTCATTCCATTTCGGGAGCAGAAGATGTTCGGGGTTTGAGACTACAGTTGCGGATTGAGACTCAGTCTTTAGTCTCAGCAGGCCGCTCATTTCTGGATTTAGTGGACTATGTCCGCACTATTAAGCAGCTCCGTCGCGAGGCCCAAGGGGGCAGCGACAAGAGAGCTAGACATGAGGATAGTCATGATAGGCGCCGTTTCAAACCCCGAGAGTCTTATGATAGATCTCAACAGAGGTTTCCGTCGGGTCAGTCTAGTCGCCCCTTCCAGGCCTCTCTCCAGGCATCGGAGGGTAATCGGCACCGCCATATTAGTTTTAGTACCGGTCCTAGTTGGGGCCGAGATAGTTCTCAGATGGGATCTTCTGGACGGGGTAGCCGACCTACAGCTCTCAGTCGACAGTCCCAGGGGTGCTATGAGTGTGGGGAGTTAGATCATTGGGCCCGCGAGTGTCCCCATCGCAGGTTAGCCTTACCCGATCCACAGGCAGCTAGGCATACGCCAGCGCCAGCATCTCCAGCTAGAGGAGGAGGCCAGGGACAGGACCGCAAGGGTGGTCACCAGGGTATACGGGGTGGTCCCCGAGGAGGCAGGTTAGGGGGCAGAGCCGATGCACAGGATAGTGGAGCCTAGGCCCACTTTTATGTAGCTACAGCTAGAGCATATGCGAAGACCTCGGACGAAGTGATCAAAGGTACAGTGTTATTATTCCATCAACCTGCATCCATCTTATTTGATCCAGGCTCTACTTATTCTTATATATCTGTTTATTGTGCTCCTCGATTGAGTTTGGGCCCAGAGCTATTGGTTGAGCCGTTGCGTGTTTCGACACCGGTAGGTGATTCTTTAGTAGTGGATCAGGTATTTAGATCCTGTGTGGTGACTATTCAGAGACGAGACACTTGGGTTGATCTCATTTTGCTTGACATGGTGGATTTTAATTTGATTTTGGGTATGGATTGGTTATCCCCAATTTGATTTTGGGTATGGATTGGTTATACCCCACCGTGCGGTCTTGGATTGCTATGCCAAGACCGTTACTTTAGCCGTGCCTGGTATTCCTCCAATGGTGTGGGGGGGCTCTTGTAGTGGCACGCCAGTTGGGCTGATATCTTTTGTTCGGGCCCAGAGGTTTATGGCTAGCGGGTGTTTGGCTTATTCAGCTTATGTTAGAGATGTTAGTAGGGAGGGTCCTACCGTTGATTCGGTACCTATTGTTCGAAAGTTTACAGATGTGTTTCCTGCCGATCTGCCTGGTCTCCCTCCTGATCGTGACATTGACTTTCATATTATAGTAGAGCCGGGCACTAAGCCCATTTCTACAGCACCGTACCGTATGGCCTCCGTAGAGCTCAAGGAGCTTAGTGTTCAGATTCAGGATCTCTTTGATAAGGGATTCATTCGGCCTAGTGTATCACCTTGGGGTGCCCCAGTCCTCTTCGTGAAGAAGAAGAACGGTACACTGCGATTGTGCATCGACTACAGGCAGTTGAACAAGGTGACGGTGAAGAACCGTTTCCCCTTGCCTAGGATTGATGATCTATTTGACCAACTTCCGGGTGCCGTGGTATTTTCTAAGATTGATTTAAGATCCGGCAATCACCAGTTGAGGATTAGGGCAGCGGACGTCCCTAAAACTGCATTTCGGACTCGTTACGGCCACTATGAGTTCCTAGTGATGTCCTTTGGGTTGACTAATGCCCCTGCCGCGTTCATGGATTTGATGACTAGGGTGTTTAGGCCGTACTTGGATTCGT
>NW_006239143.1:1092133-1093816 GCF_000226075.1 Solanum tuberosum | reverse complement strand
TCCTAGATTTGAGAAGAAGTCTGCTAGAATTTTCACTCCGCTTATTGAAAGTCGAACAAAGTTGTTCGAGCGATTAACCGCGGCAGGATATATTTATCCAGTGGGTCCCAAGCCGGTTGACACTAGCTCAAAATTTTACAGACCTGATCAGAGGTGTGCGTATCACTCCAACAGTGTTGGACATGATACCGAGGACTGTATCAACTTGAAGCATAAGATCCAAGACCTGATTGACCAGAATGTGGTCTCTCTTCAGACAGTCGCGCCTAATGTCAATAGTAATCCTTTGCCAAATCATGGAGGTGCCACTATCAATATGATAGAGACAGATGATAACTGGTGCGTGACGAAGACAACAGTTCCGATTGTTCCTGAGGAACTGGAAAGGGCTGTAGCTTCGTTGAGCATCAGAGAGAAGAAAGAGTTTGTGATTCTGACACCCGAGAAGGCTGTTGCCTTGGTGCCACGAGAAACTCTTACCCAACCAAAGTTTGTGATTGAAACATCTGTTACTCAAGGCATGACTAGATCCGGTAGGTGCTACACACCGGAAGAGTTAGCTCAAGGAGGGCAGAAGAAGGACCAAACAAAAAGGCCGATCAGTGAAGCCGAGGCCGAGGAGTTCTGGAGAAAAATGCAGCCGAAAGATTACTCGATTGTGAAGCATTTGGAGAAGACGCCGGCTCAGATCTCTGTGTGGGCCTTATTAATGAGTTCGCAGTTACATAGGCAGGCTCTGATGAGGGCTTTGGATGACACTTATGTGCCAGTGGGTACTAATGGTGACAATTTAGCAGCCATGATAAATCAGGTCATCCGGGGACACCGAATCAGCTTCTGCGACGAAGAGCTGCCCTTTGAAGGGATAATGCACAACAAAGCTCTGCACGTCACCATCAAATGTCGGGACAAAGTTATAAATCGTGTTTTGGTCGATGATGGGTCCGGTCTCAACATATGTCCTCTTTCGACTTTGAGGCAGCTGAAATTCGACTTGGGAAAGCTTCACCAGAACCAAGTCAATGTGAGGGCCTTTGATGGAGTGCAAAGAGACACATTAGGTGCGGTAAACTTGGATATTCAGGTGGGTCCTGCGGATTTTAATGTGGAGTTCCAGGTGTTGGATATCAACACCAGTTACAACTTGCTTTTGGGAAGACCGTTCATTCATATGGCTGGGGCTGTGCCGTCTACCCTTCACCAACTAATGAAGTTTGTTTGGAAGGACCAGGAATTGGTCATTTATGGTGAAGGGAGCCGCTCCAATGGGTATGCGCCAATCGTTGATGATGTCTCTCGAGGTTGTGATTTCTACACGGTGGAGCTGGTAAATGCCACCGGTGATGATTTAGCTTCGCAACCTCCTATGCCCTCCGTGTATAAGATGATTGCTACTATTATGCTCCAGAGTGGTTTCGAACCAGGTTTCGAATTGGGGAAATACTTTCAAGGAATCATCGAGCCTGTCCAAATTCCTGCCAAAGGAGCAAAGTTTGGTTTAGGGTATATCTCTACGGATGCTGATGAAGCAGAGATGACGAACAAGAGTATTGATCAAGCGTTGGCCAGGCCAATTCCTTATCTATACCAATCATTCCCGGTGCAAGAGTATGCCATCGACAACAGTTTGGGGGAAGGAATCTTGGGCCTTTTTGAGGAGATTGATGCGGTTATCGAGGAAGA
>NW_006239143.1:1088377-1089775 GCF_000226075.1 Solanum tuberosum | reverse complement strand
AATGGAGCGAATCTCAACAGTCACTTGATGAGAGAGATATGTGAACAATTCAAGGTTACTCACCGGAACTCAACCGCCTATCGTCCCCAAATGAATGGAGCTGTAGAAGCTGCTAACAAGAACATAAAGAAGATTTTGAGGAAAATGATTGATAATCGCAGAGGTTGGCACGAGATGTTGCCATATGCTTTATTGGGTTACCGAACGACTGTCAGAACGTCAGTTGGAGCTAGTCCATATTTGCTAGTATATGGAACAGAAGCAGTTATACCTGCAGAAGTTGAAATACCTTCGTTGAGAATCATCCAAGAAGCTGAATTGAGTGATGCTGAATGGGTTCGCAAGCGGATTGATCAGTTAACATTGATCGATGAGAAGAGAATGGTTGCGGTTTGTCATGGTCAACTTTATCGACAGAGAATGATTCGTGCTTTTCACAAGAAAGTAAGAGCCAGGATATTTGAAATCGGTCAATTGGTTCTCAAACGCGTTTTTCCTCATCAGGATGAGTATAAAGGGAAATTTGCTCCAAATTGTCAAGGACCCTACATGGTTCGCAAAGTATTATCTGGAGGTGCCTTGGTCCTGTCGGAGATGGATGGCACCGAATGGCCGAAACCGATCAACTCAGATGCTGTCAAGAGATACTATGTGTGAAACTTCTATTTGTATTTCTGTCATCTCCTTGTAATCGTTCCATTTTCGTGTAATCGTCTATGTTTAGAATTTTATCCCTCTTGTAATGAACTACGTCTGACCTGAATTCTCAAGAATGAGATACGTAGGCGGCCTATGTCGGCCTCGGTTCACCCCTTTTATCCCTTTTAATTTTCCTTGTATTTGAACTACGTTCGCCCTGAATTCTCAAGAATGAGATACGTAGGCGGCCTATGTCGGCCTCGGTTCACCCCTTTTATCCCTTTTAATTTTCCTTGTATTTGAACTACGTTCGACCTGAATTCTCAAGAATGAGATACATAGGCGGCCTATTTCGGCCTCGGTCGGTTTCTTTGTAAATTTTTCTATTTTTGTTAATCCTTGAGGGGGAACTACGTTTGACCTGATTCCTGCCTCAACGGGATACGTAGGCGCCACAAGGGCTCGGTCATATTTCTCGTAAGAATTCCATTTCTATCACAATAGAAACTGGGACAAAAATTTTGAGAGGGACTCAAAAATTCACAAGAAGAAGATCTCTCCAACAAAGTCGAGACTGAAGTTACTTCGAAATTCGTAACTGGGACAGAATTTTTGAGGGGATCTCAAAAATTCTGTGATTTGATCACCAACGGTTAAAGATACACCAAGACAGTTAACTGGGACAGAAATTGAGGAGATTGACCTCAAAAATTTCAATTGGCTTTATCGGCAGTTTAGAACAACTTTGAATACTTCCCA
>NW_006239143.1:1087174-1087972 GCF_000226075.1 Solanum tuberosum | reverse complement strand
ATGAGATGATACCATTACTCTGAGGGTCATTTTTATTCGTATTATCGATTGAGACGATACCACTACCTGGAGAATCATTTATATCGTATTATCGGATGAGATGATACCATTACTCTGAGGGTCATTTTTATTCGTATTATCGATTGAGACGATACCACTACCTGGAGAATCATTTATATCGTATTATCGGATGAGATGATACCATTACTCTGAGGGTCATTTTTATTCGTATTATCGATTGAGACGATACCACTACCTGGAGAATCATTTACATCGTATTATCGAATGAGATGATACCATTACTCTGAGGGTCGTTTTTATTCGTATTATCGATTGAGACGATACCACTACCCGGAGAGTCATTTATATCGTATTATCGAATGAGATGATACCATTACTCTGAGGGTCATTTTTATTCGTATTGTCGATTGAGACGATACCACTACCTGGAGAATCATTTATATCGTATTATCGAATGAGATGATACCATTACTCTGAGGGTCATTTTTATTCGTATTGTCAATTAGGACGATACCGCCACCCAGAAGGTACCCAGAAGATCACCTAGGTTGTCTGGTGAAGCATAATCTTCGTTCGGTACTAGGGATGGCGTCATCAGAGAAAGATTCATGCATCGCGAGAAAAGAGATTCATGCATTGCAAGAGAAGATCCATGCATTGCGAAAAAAAAGATTCATGCATTGCAAGAGAAGGAGAATCATGCATTGCAAGAGAAAAAGATTCATGCATCGCGAGAAAAGAGATTCATGCATTGCAAGAGAAGATCCATGCATCGCG
>NW_006239143.1:1081810-1087160 GCF_000226075.1 Solanum tuberosum | reverse complement strand
GGAAAGAGATTCATGCATAGCAAGAGAATGGTTCATGCATCGCGGGAAAGAGATTCACGCATAGCAAGAGAAGGGTTCATGCATCGCGAAAAAAAACCATGCATCGCCGGAAAGAGATTCATGCATAGCAAGAGAATGATTCATGCATCGCGAAAAAAAATAATCATGCATCGCCGGAAAGAGATTCATACATAGCAAGAGAAGAAACCATGCATTGCAAGAGAAAGAAATCATGCATCGCGGGAAGAGATTTATCATAGCAAGAAGAAGAAACCATGCATTGCAAGAGAAAGAAGTCATGCATCGCGGAAAAAGTCATGCATCGCGGAGAAAGTCATGCATTGCAAGAGAAGATTCATTCATCGCGGGAGAAAGATTTACCCATCACAAGAAGATCAACATCGACTGCATTATTTTCTTTGCAAAAACGACGTCAAGAAAATTATCAACATATTACATCAGCCTATTTTATTGCTTTGCATCAAAAGAAAAGTACATTGACGATTATATGGAAAATATAAGACACAAGCTTTATTTGCTTTGCGTCGAACCCGATAGAGTTGACGCCAAATGTTTAAGGAGAGCAATTAAGCGTCAACATGGTAAAAGACACTATCCCTCCGTTTGAATTGCATTTTTATGCTAATGAGTTTTATCTCAGTCTTTGTCGAGAGCATCCAGGAGATGAATTCTCAAAACAAACCACAGGTGCGGACGACATCAATTAGGATGCAGCACAACGTGGAACTTTTCTTAGCAGCGAACTGGGACATAGTCCAAAGAGGAATGTCAAACTCTTAGGACGCGAGCAAAGGAGTGACTTCCACCACAATCAAACCACACCCCTATCTGAAGGCATGTGGGTTCTCTTTAAGTTTATCAATTTCAGTTTTGCATTCGAAAATCTTGGTTTCCACCGGAGGCGTCTTTCCAATCTGAGTGACAAATGCACCAAGAGCTTTGGGAATTATGTCTGTGTAAGTTCTTAATTATGGGTGTGAAGCGCGCCACATTCATGACTAAGAGGTTGCAAGCCTCCTTTTCATACTCGACTTACTTTGTCGCTCTTCCAGAACCAAAGGTTATCTTGCATAATAGATTTCCTTTTAAACCGATAGAGTCGAACTACAAACAGCCTGATTCCCTGAGTTGAGGGATATGTAGGCGGAATCAATGCTGAAAACTCGGCTGTATTCCAACATTCATTCTCAAATCTTACTTCCAAGCATTCCGGTCTCCTCATAATTTGATATTGGGATGAGCTTGAATTCTTTCAAAATCATGCGTCAAATCAAGTGTATTGAACTACAAGTGGCCTGAATTCTCATATAACCTGAGATATGTAGGCAACCCATTTTCGGGGTTCGGCCATAATTCCTAAAGTCCGTACCAAAACCCTTTTTCATAAGATGAAGATGTGGTCGGTCAAAATTGGATTAGTCAATTTCATTTTCCTCGAATTTCTCGCATCAAACCAAGTAAAATGAGGGACAGTTGTTGACACCCAATTTTAACCCTCCACAATATAAATTAATCATTTCGAGCTTCTCCAATTTCAATATATATGTAATTAGTATATTTTATAAATATTTGAAAATCATATCAAAAGATTTCCACATGGTTAGGATATGTATTTTATTTTTATTTCGTTTTAGTTTGAATATAGTTTTAATTTTGAATTAATTAGTTTGTATTTAAATTAAGTTAATTATTTTATTTCGCTAAGGTTAAGAAGCTCGTTAATTGATATTAATTCGTCTTATTTTGTTGTTAGCTAAATTCTCCAATTAATTCGATATGGCTTAAATTTCAACTTAAATTGATTACAATTGTAATTTGATAGTTATTTTGTAATTGCAAATATAGTCATTTCTTACCTTAGCTTCCAATTCTTAAAGACCCAAAAATTGGGCCATTTAATTCCAACCCAAGTTCCCTTTTATTATTCAATTCCCAACTCTAGCAGCCCACTCCCATATGACCCAAAACCCGGCCCACCTTCCTTTCCCTTCAAAAAAGAAAACCCAGAAGCGTACAGCTGCACGCGTCAAAGTCCACGCTTTCAGCAGCTTCCAACATCTCTTCACGCGGCGTCTTCACGGCTAGCAAACGACGTCTTCACAATTTCAACTGGAGACGTTCGAATTCATAGCGAGCGAGCAATTCCAGCTCACGGCGTCACTGCACGGAGTCTACGCGTACAGGCAGTACACTGTCTCTTGCTGTCGTCTTCTGCTCGTCCCTCTCAATTTGCAGTCCCAGCAGCACACATCTTTTGTCCTTGGGCGGTGGGATGATGCCACGTTGCGCCACAAGGACGATGAACTTGATCCCAAACGTCCATCTCCCCTTTCCTCTTCCGGAATGGGGCGAATTTCTCAAAAAAGGGTGTTGGTTCGAATTGGGAATTTTTTTTTGATTTTTCAAATTGGAATGGGTCTCATTCTTATGAAAATTCTATCGGTTTCCCGCTCAAAGGAGGAACCCTATTTTTTTTCCCTTGTATAAATAATCTCTTGTCTCTTATTGGAAAGGGGGGAGATTTTTATTTTTATTTTTATTGAAAAAAAGATATAGGGCTGGCAGTTTGAAGTTTATGAAAAAGAACGGTTAAAGTGAGAATAGTCGGGAAAACACATTATACATTAAAGAAAGCAACGAGGATAGAATTCTAGTCTAAGTTTCTTTGCTCGATTTCATTGTCGTCGCTCCCTCCAAGTTCAGTTGGGGCTGAGATTCTGTCCGAGTCTGCTGCTCGTCGTTCGTGCTAGCATTTGTGGGGTGGAATTTGCTGCTCTCCTAGCTTGTCGTCATCCCGTTCGCTGCCCATAACACGGTAAACAATTCGTAATACTTTTACTCATTTCGAGTTCGATATGTTGGTGTGAAATCCTGCTCTTTGCCGACTTTGATATGACTCTATGTAATGTGTTTAAATCTTAGTCTTTACTGTCTCTTCATCCTCTCTCTGAAGTTGGTGATATGTTTTTTTTTCTTTAAGTTGATTTAATGACTGTTCGAGTCCGCTTCTCTGTTCTGTGTTCTTTTCGAACCAGCGGCTATTGTACTCTCTTTAAATTTTGACTCATTTCATTGATCAATCAGGGCACTATTCTATTCTCATTTTGTTGAACTAGTATTCATGTTTTTGTTGTGTGTTTGGAGGGAGTCAAATGCATTAGCTAGCTGAACATTCTATTTCTTATGAATATAAGTTGAATTTTGAGATTGTGTTCTTTAATTTCTTTTAATCTGTCCATATCCTGTTCTGGGAGAAAATCCTTCATATATGTTCCCGAGTTATGTGCTGCTCACTGCCTTGCCCCAAGAAATTTGAACTCTTCTTCTGTGTCTGTACCGTCTCGAGATAGCCGTGCCTTGAATTTTTGGGAATGCCGGCAACTAGTTGCTATATTTTCTTGGTAGGATTAGGATGAAGTCCCGTTTTGGTCCCATGTGTTGGTCTTTTCTTATGTGCATGTGCCCAGTTTGAGTCTTATATATATATACATATATATATATATATATATATATATTTATTTTATTTCATTTTGACAAAGTCTATTCTAACCCAGTTTGAATATATACATATGTACATATACGCTTACTAACCATTTAATATATATATTTATCTGTATTAGATTTATTAGTTTTTCTAACCATTTAATGTATATATTTATTTGTATTAGATTTATTAGTATTTCTAACCATATATATATATATATATTTATTTATTTGTATTAGATTTATTAGTATTTCTAACCATATATATATATATATATATTTATTTGTATTAGATTTATTAGTTTTTCTAACCATTTAATATATATATTTATTTGTATTAGATTTATTTAGTTTTTCTAACCATTTAATATATATATATATATATATGTGTGTGTGTGTGTGTGTGTATACATATATATGTGAATGTTGTAATTAATCAAGGATCTCACCTTAAAAGTGTCCAACCAGAACTGTTAATGCTCGAATATTTTGTGAACCAAGTTTTATCTCTTTAGGATTGTTTGAGAGCATGTATAAGTTTGTCTTGAATTAAGCAAAAATGAATGCATGATTGATCTGCCCAACCTCTCTAACCAGTCGCGATGCTAAGCGTTATGGGGGGGGTGTGATGTTTTCTTGATTGTTTATTTCAGTCGGCTATTTTCTCATTTTATTGGCCTTCCTTTGAGACTTCTAAGTGCTTAATATCCTTTGGTCATCGTTATTAGTCTAAATGCATTACATTTTTATACTTGTTAAATTTTGCCGGGATTCTTAAGGCCGAGAAGGTCAGCTCCTCTCAAGTGCTTACTAATTCATTTTTTTTATTTTTTTTAATTTTATTTTACTTTCTTTTACCGATTTGGGGGTCAACAGTAGTCTAGCTAAATCGTGTGTTTGGCATGTTGTTAATTCTTTTTTTGGAGTTATTGTACCGAAAGTGTCTTATTGCTTCATTTCCTCTCACGAATTATTATGAGTATTACTTATGTATTTTATTTGTTCTTGCCACATGTGAAATCTACCCGAGTTCGTCATGAACTCCTATTTCCCTTTGCATTACAAATGGGTCATTCAGGCCCAATGTTTTCTCCTGCCGAGTCAGCCAGCTACAAGAATTGGTGTACAGGCCCCGGGTTTTAAAATAGCGGAACAGATCGGGAGTCGAAAAGATTGGGCCAAAGCCTACCTTTATTTATTCGGAATTGTATTTTTGTTACTTTGGGCCTAAGCCCCTTTGTTATTCCTATTTGCTATTATATTGTTAGAATTTAGGACAGGTGGCGAGAATTGGGCCTTTTGGCCCAAAATGAAATTAGGCCCAAGTGTTGGTCCAGGCGGACAGAAACCAAACTTGGGCCCGAGTCTCTTTCCCTTTCTATTTTATTGTGTTTGTTGATATTTGCTGCTAATCTTAGGGTTGAAAAGTTCAAATCCCCGAAAGACGCTCATTTCGTTTTTTAACAACTTAACTAAACCGATCATCTTTCAAAAGACTTAAAAGAATAGATTTTACGAATTCTCTCACTTAGATAGTAGTTCCATATTTCTCTTTCCCTTTTTAAATAGTTCTAACTATAGAATAATTCAATTTTGCAATTTAAGTTAAGTTAAAATTATTCCAGCCAAATAAATTAATTGTCGGATAACCGCATTAGCGGATATTCTAGGTGCCTTAAAAACCTTCCTAGAATATTAATAAGAACCTCGAACCCTTTTAAAGTTTTTCATTAGATTCCTGTTTTAGTCTTTTGAAAACAGTAGTTTTCTTGATTTTTCTTAAAAATTAAGTGGCGACTCTTAAATCAGTCAAAATAACATTTTTTTAAATAAACCAGAATGGCGA
>NW_006239143.1:1070285-1078955 GCF_000226075.1 Solanum tuberosum | reverse complement strand
GCTGTTCAAAGTTGGCCAAAAATTCACATTTTCCATACTTAGCCAAAATTTCCAAAACTTCAAAATTCTTTCCAAAAATGAAAATTTCAAATTCTAAGCCTCTTCAATTATTTCGTATTGCCGGATGTTACAATGGTGGAGATATTCCAATGCACATGCCACATCTATCATTATGCATAGTCTTTGCTGGATGTCCAAGAAGTAGTTGTGAGAATACAAATTCTTCTCAAGACTCCCATTAGGCATATACTCGAGCACTAAAGCCTTAAAATCAATGTTGGAACAACTAGTGATGACTTTTATGAGATTCCTATGGCGAAGGTTGCACAAACCATCACATTCTGTATCGAAACTCTTTAATGCCACATCCAGTTGCAGATTAAACACTTTAACTGCAATAGCAGTCCCACTTCTGAGAATGCCTTTGTAGACAGAGCCAAAACTTCCGGAACCAATCAGATTACTCTCGCTGAGAGAATCAGTTGCTTGGAGCAATTCATAGTATGAAATTCTACCTCTCGTTGCAATAGACAATGAATCATCTTGTTGAGGGTATTTCTTACCTCTTCTATACCTTATCCATACAAACAAAAGGGTAATAGGAACAAATACAAGTGCAACTCCGAGGATAAGAAATAGAACAAGCAATTTTTTCCTATTTGATCTATGCTTTGATGATGTGGGGCATGGCGGGACACTAAACCTTGAAGAACCACACAATGCTTCATTGTTGATGAAAAACTGACTCGAGAGGTTGTTGAACGGACCCTCCGAGGGAATTTCACCATGCAACTTGTTGACAGAAACATTGAAATACATCATGTTTTGAAGTTTCTCCAAAGACATAGGAATGGTTCCCGATATATTTTTATGAGAAAGGTCTAGGAATTCCAAACCTACCATGTTGCTCAATGAGTCAGGTATAGATCCTTGTAACTTGTTGTGCCTCAAAGAAAGGTGCACCAGATTCTGCAATCCTCCAATTTCTATAGGAATTCCATTTGAGAATTGATTCATTGACAGATTTATCAGTGTTGCAGCCTTTAAATTTCCGATTTTGAGAGGTAAAGAACCAACCATGTTGTTTGACGACAAGTCAAGAGACAATACATCTTTAAGATTCCTAAGCTTGCTGGTATATTGGAACTGAATTTTTTGGAACCCATATGTATCTCTCTAAGTGAAGTAACATTCCCTAGACAATTAGGAAGAGATCCTGAAAATTCATTCTTACCAAAGTAAATGGCACCCAAATGTTGCAGTTTACATAGACTATCTCCAATAAATCCTGAAAGTTTATTGTTGTGCAAGTAGAGGCACTGAAGGTTTCTCAAGTTACGAGTTGATGTAGGAATTGATCCAATCAAGTTATTATTAGAAAGATCAAGGTCTAATAAGCTGCTTAAGTTCCCAACTTCATTTGGAATTCTCCCTTTAATTTGGCAACTACTCGCGGAAAACCTCATTAGAGATGTGGAAAGGTTCCCTATAGATACTGGAAGCATGTCGTTTAGAGGGTTGAAAGATAAAACAAGATTTATCAAATTTCTACAATTGGTTAAGGAAGTTAGGAAGCTTAAAAATGAATCAGTGGTTAAATTGTTTCCCTCCAAGTTTAGGACTTGTAGACGAGTCAAATATCCAAGAGAATTGGGAATGAAGCCTGTGAGTTTGTTGTATGAAAGCTCTAGAATAGTAAGTTTTGAACAATTGGTTATAGAATGAGGAATGGTCCCAACAAGATTGGTTAAGCTGCTCAGATAAAGAAATTCTATGTTGGGTAAGACATAACCTATGTTCAATGGCAGAGTTCCCGATAGATTGTTGTGTGATATAGATCAATTTCTCTCAACCCTGATATGTTGAAGATCTCGATATCAAGTGGACCGCCAAATCTATTATCCCAAAGATTAAGTTCCTCCAACTCAACAAGATTTCTTATCTCTTTGGGTATTTCACCTGAAGAAATATGGAATAAACTGAGTTGATGATTCAATAATCTAGTATACCGATAAATGTATATTTTGCTACTTACCGGTAAATATATTTTGGTCAAGCTGTAGAATATGCATTTTGGTTAAGTTTCCAATTTCCCGTGGTAAGGATCCCTTGAGATTGTTCCTTCCCAGTAACAATTCTTGCAAGGAGGAGATATTGAATACAGAGATTGGGAAAGAGCCGGTAATCTTGTTTCTCGCTATGTCTAACTTCTCCAAATTAACAAGATTTCCAAATTCTAGAAATATTAGAAACTGTGGAGGGAATGATACCAGTGAAATTATTATATCCAAGATTTAGAACTTGAAGTCGGTATAAGAATTCAAACCAAGAAGGAACCTCCCCGTTGAAGTTGTTGAAACTTAAACCAATAAACTTAAGTCGACACAAACGTGCCATTTCTTGAGGCAAGTTTCCCTGGAAATTGTTGCCACTTAAGTCTAGAGAAACAAGAAATGTGAGGTTTCCAAAATCACGGGGATCCTTCCTGAAAGAGCCATGTAGGAAAGATTCAAGGACTTCACTCGCTGGTGACGAGAACCACAAGTGACTCCTACCCAATGACAAACAGAAATAGCGGGAGACCAACTTTCATTCAAGAAGTTAAAAGGGTCTGAAATAATTTGGGATTTTAAAGAAAAAAGAGCTAATTGATCAGTAGTAATGTTGGTTTGGGTCATGACTGAACTGGACATAACATAGTGAAGCAACAAGAATATTGTTAAGAGAAAAGAAGTGAAGATTTTCATCATTAGTGCAAATATTAGTAGGAAAATGGTATGGCTAATAACATGTGGTTTTGAGACTTTAAATAGCAATAAAGTCTCACTTAATTATTTATATGTGGAGAGAAAGAGAGACTTGGAAAGTAAACCAATTAGTCTTGCTTTATTTTCTGAGTGCTTAATTAGTTACGTTGTAAATAGTCATACTTTCATATTCTCTAGAAATGTGTAGCCAAATGTAGTGTTCCATTTATTAACTTGATGGAAAAGGATCATATTTGTTATTTTATTTTTGAAAAATAGTTATATATATATATATTTGTCCTTTTAATCTAACTTTAGACATATATTTATTTTTGGCCAAGTACGTCCCTTGTATGGCACCTACATAAATATGCTTTTATTCAATCTATTCTTTCTATTAATTTGTTGAGAAGAGCTTCACAGACATTTGTACCTATATTAAGTAAATTGTTGGGTTTGATTTTGTAAGTTATAATCATTCATAAATTTTTGTATTTTTTACATGAGAAAGATTATAATACTACCTATCTCTTAATGCCTAAATTTTATTTGAAAATAAACAAACATTTACGGTTAATTTAATGCTGAAAGTTAATTAAATTAACTATTAATAAGTGTAAACATGACTCGAAAAAGTATGGAATCTTAAACATTGTTTAAATTTTTTTAAACAACTTAAACATGACTCATGAGATTTGAAGGAATGTCTATTCGGCTTTCATTTTATTAAATGTATTTATCTTCATTAATAAAATATTTATTTGTAATAAATTAAATAATTAGCTTTTATAATAAAATACTTAATTTCAATAAAATAAAGGTAAAAGAGAAAAAAAAGATAAATGCACATGAAAGTCATCATATATAGTAGGGGTTATTTAACATACTTTTGTTAATTAGTGTAACGCTTTTTTGAGACAGGAAGTACTACTCCGTCACACACGACATTAAGTTATGTAATAATTAATTGTTGTTTGGTGTTTACCTATCACTGTTAATACTTAATTAACAGCTCGTATTGGTATTAGTCAATTAGCCAATAGGAATGAAATGATAAAATAATACGCTCTCCATCTAACAATAGTTATCCACTATATTAAAAATAGTTGTCCAACAATACTTGTCCAGTCTCTGTTTAGTAGAAGATGGAGTGAAAGCCATAACTCATATACAAACTCCATCACAATGAGTTGGAATTTGAACTCGTAAAAGTTCAAATTCCAACACATTATGTTGTATTTTATATAACATGTTTTGAATTGGAAAAATCCTTTTGGTCAGAATGGTATTTTATCTATGTTATTTTACCTTTTTGAACATTTTTACCCTTTTAACTTTAATATCTTTTAATTAAAAATTGGAAAAAAGATCCGTTTATTTTAAAATAAAAAAGATATTATAATTTTTTTTAATTTTCTGACCAAATTTTGATCAAATTTTCTGGCCATTTAGCATTACCCTTTACCAAACCGTATTTTTATCCAGATTTTAATTCCACACTAAAAAGTGATTAGTCTTCAACTACTTTGTGAACAACGATTATTTTCTATTATAGGTTAAGAAAGTGACAGGACCCGCGCTATTTTTATAATATGCCTTCTTGATTCCTACTCCATCAGTTCATTTTTACTTGTTAGTTATATACTAAAAATAGATGTCCACTTTAACTTGTCTAGTTTGAAAATCAAGAAATAACTTACCATTTTATATCTATTTTATCCTTATTATTAAATATGTATTATTTATTTCCCAATACATTTTTCAAAATATTGAATGTGTTATATTCAAAGGGTGATATAATAAACTTATTATTTTGTTAATTACTCCCTCGGTTCTTACGGCAATCCAACAGCAATAATGATAGCGGCTAAAATCATGTCAATTTTTCTTCTTGAGAGTCAAGCTACAAAAACTTTGATCAACATTTTAAAATCTATTTTTTCAGTATTGAGACTACAAGGATTGCAATTAATAAAAAATTTCATATAATGTTCGAACATCTAAATTTAAAATTCTAAATATTGAATTAATCAAATTTGTCTTAGAAGGTTACTCAAATTGACTCTCGTGAAGTTTGACAAACAATAACTGAACAGAGTGACAAACAATTATTATTAACTATAGTCATTTTTTCAATGCATTGAATTCAATACATATTCAAAAAGTGATAAAGTAAATTGAATTTATTGCTTCTTAATTAAGAAGTGTGTCAAGTCAATAATGGACAAGTAGAAATAGATATCTTGATCCTTGATATGTTAAATGAACTCAATAGGAATGAACAGAATTGGAAGTTCAACAAAAAGTCATTTGAAAAACTCAATAAAACATGATTTGTTAAATGAATTCAATGGAATGAACAGGCTTGGGAAATTCAACAAAGAAGTCCTTTGAAGAACTCAATAAAAGTGCCTATTGGCTTTCTTTCTTATTTAGCCACTGTACAGTAATATCCACAAACTAAGACAACTATTTATAGACCCTCAATTCATGTTCAATTAAAACAGAATTGCAAAATATTTCAGAGAAGAAGTATGAGTGAGGTAGCTAGAAATGCGAGGAAGTCTACCACTATCGGTGACTTACCAAATCGCATACTACATACAATACTAGAGTTTATGCCAATCCAAGATGCTGGAAGAACTAGCGTCTTATCGAAGAAATGGATGCATATATGGTCCACACTGCCACACCTTGTGTTTGGTCCCCTGTCTTTTAAGTATGTATCAAATATTGGTGCTTCTGCTGCAACCATTATTCATAAGATTCTAATGCAACACACTGGAAATAATATGGGATTTCATCTTATCTCGAGTACGTGCAAACTAGCACAGTCAGATGTGGATCAATGCATCATATTTGTCTCGAAGCATGGTATACAAAAGCTCACTCTCGATATGGCAAATGATGAAAATTACATGTTGCCTAATAGAATATTTACTTGTGCAACATTGACACATTTGAAGCTCTCAAGGTGTATCTTTAAGCTTCCGGATGATACCAAATTTCCCAATCTTATTAGCCTTCAGTTAGAACATTCTGAAATTGTCAATCATCAAGGATCAGCACTCTATCTTTCAAAGCTTGAGACTTTGGAGTTGACATTTTGTGTTGATGTTGATTCTGTTAATATGGTTTCTCCAAAACTTGTGAACTTGTCTATCCTTAGCAGCTATACGGTAACATTTGAGTGTTTTAATGTGAACCCAATACTTGAGAGGATTAAGCACCTATGCTTCGATGGTTCATCCCTAAAGGTGAGAAAATGACTGACTTGCTTTCTTTCTTATTTGAAATATGAAGTACTAACTATTTACTCTAATAATGTTTTTGCTGCCTCTCAGAACTTAGGGTCGGTTCCTGTTCCAGATATGCTTGATGTATCACTAAACTTGCAAAGCCTGAGAATTTGTGACTTCAAGATTTCTGTTAAACGTATTTCTTGTGCACTTTGCCTATTAAGGAATTCACCTAACCTTGTTGAACTTGGCATAGATGAAGTTGTGAAGGTTAGACATACCTTGACTCGTGTTAAGACTACAACACATTGATATGTGGATTAGGTGGAATGTCATGGGTTTGAACCTTGTGCCGCTGGCCCTCTTGAATTTCTTGTTTATAAAATGTGTATGTGTATATATAAGCTTCACTAATTTTTGAAAGATTGACTACATTGTACAATATGATATTTTCCTCAGGTTGATGAGACAATACGTCACACAGATGAACTGCTTGATTACTTGTCTGAGGCAGTAAATGAAGTGATTGAAGCACTGAGGATGATTCGGACAGTGAGGTTAACGAAATTCAAAGGAACAACTACTGAAATGTACTTGATAAAAGTCATGCTTGCTCATTCTCCAGAACTTGAGAGGGTGATTATTGAGAAAAGAAATGCCACATACATTCCACATTTGAAGGAACTCTTAAGCTACCATCGAGCATCACCAAATGCAGAAATCAAGTACACTTAGACTGTTTTTGGTCAAGTGCGTTCATTTCATATTTAAACTTAATATTGATATCTGTAGGTGTAGGTCTATCGTACTTTGAGAGTTATGCTCATATTTTTTTTTCAACGAATTTTATTAGTCAATCAATTTTGGTCAGTTGTATCTTTTCTAATGATGATTTAACTTCCATAGCCGTATATGATACCAAATGATTATTCAGAAAAAGAAATTTTTTTTGATGTCGTTCTTTGTTAATTCAAACAATTGGATCAAGTAAGAGAGGGATTATGATAGTCTGCACGACTTAGTAATTTACTGATTTTAACTTTTCGCCTAAGTGTGAAACAGGTTGCCTAACGTGTTCCAATAAAGCAGTAAGGACAGTAAGTAAAAACATAATATTTTTACGTGGAAAACACCCGGCTCAAAAGGTGTAAAAAACCATGACTTGTACCCCTACAGGATTTAACTCCAACTTCACTAAATCACTGAGCCTCCACAAAAGATAGATTACAAACTTTGCAACCTACCTTAACTTCAAGTTATAGATTTAGATTACAACTCTTGTAATCCTAGGAACTAACTCTAATTCCTAACCTTCAACACAAACCTCCCAAGGTATGTGTTCCCAACTCTTCGAGTCATCACAACCTGAAGACAACACTTCTAATTCAGTTTATAACTCACTGAACTAAGATTACATCAAGACTCAATCACAAAGAAAAACTCCTAACACATAAACTATGTAGAAGGATTAGGTTCTTCGATATGTTCCTTCTATGTGTTCCTTCAATTCGATGGTAGCACTTGTGAAGTCAATTTCTCAATTGCTCTTTTTGCTCTGTAAGTGCACAAGTATTCTGGACGATTTCGCCTCTATTTAAGCACAATTCTTCATAGAGTTATTGTTTACTTCAAACTCCTCATTGACTTGAACTCTCTTGACTTAGAGTTCTACTTCAAGTAAGACTCATTATTCAATTCAAACTCCTTGCTTCTTTAGACTCCTTCTTCAAATTACATTCATTGATTCTTTTGTATTGTAGTCAAACTCCAACACTTCAATTCAGCAGTAACTTCAAGAGTTCTTCTTTAAGTTAGACTCCTTCTTCAATTAAAACTCCTTGCCTCTTTAAACCCCTTCTTCAAATCAAACTCATTGATTCTTTCTCTTCAATTCATCAGATGTTTATTTCCTTGGATTTTCTCACGAAATTAACATTATCCATTCCTTTATTTCTGCACTCTTGTCTTTGTTCATTCTAAAAGCTTTCTAGAATTTAACTGCTCGTGACAGTACATCTTTGGACCATATTGACTGACGTGTTTTGTCTTTCTTTTTCAATGTCACGCCCCGAGCCTACACCCTGGGCGGGACCGGCACTCGGAGACCATTTGCTGGCCCCAAGCGAACCCCTTGGCCTGGCTTTCTTAACTCAGCGGAAACATAACTCAACAGCACAACTCAATGCAATGAAAGGTTATAAAACAACCAACTGATGCATAACATGCCAAAAGGCAACTCGAGTCTCAAAATAGAATATTTACATATATACATAGATGAGAGACTCAATACTAACTGACTGACTGTCTATGAAGCCTCTACAATACTGAGATGGATGTTGGGACAGACCCCACAACATCCTAATTTAAACTAAAACTAGGAATACAAAAGAATCGAGTCCTCCGGAAAGCATGAAGGCTCACCACTGACTTTGGAGTGCTCAGCTGGATCAACGGCGTGCTAGATGTTGATCTGGGGTACCTGTGTCTGCATCATCATAAGATGCAGGCCAACTGGCATCAGTACATGGAATGTACGAGTATGCGAGCTGGAAAGCTAAACCACAACTTAAGCTTGAAAAGAGTACAAGAGAACACTTACCTTGGCTCTGTTCAACTCATGAATAACTGAACTCAATATATAAAGCAATAAGACACATGCAATAAATAAAGCTTGTAAAACTATT
>NW_006239143.1:1062584-1069835 GCF_000226075.1 Solanum tuberosum | reverse complement strand
AATGAACTCAACTTTAAACTCTTGACTCATCTTGAACTTACTTAGCTTGAAACTCTAAGCTCTTTACTTGACTTGAAACTAGAGTCTTAAAATGAAGTTAAAACGTTCAATAAAGACTCTTGATCAACTTTAAGAACTTTGCTTGACTTACTTCTTAACTTTTGCTTGACTTGGAAACTAACTCTCCTTGAATTGGATTTATGGATTCAAGGTGTTTGATCACATGTTACGGATGAGTTCAGGAGGTTTAAATGTACCTTAGAGTGTTGGAAACAACTATAAAACATGGGTACAATACCAAGGAACATGCATGGGAAGGTATGAAGTGAATGAGGGAACTTGGCGTCCTTGGCGCTCTGCAAGGCGCGGAGCACCAGCCCCAAAACTTCAGAGGGGGACTGCTGGCGCTCTGCGAGGCTCGGCGCCCCAAGGGGGAAAGTTCAGAACCCCTTTTGGGGCGTGGTGGCAGGCGCGACGCGCCAACCCCTCGCCCAGAAAACTCGACTTTTTATCCCCTTTTCTCCAACTCTAAACCTTCTAAACTTCAATGGTTTCAACCCCAAGCACTAAGGATTATAAAATCCCTCAGCATACAAGAGATTTAACTCAAAACCACAACCAAAAACATGCCCAAAACAAACAAGGGACTTCAACAACACCAACAACAACATCAACAACACAACCAACAACTTCAACAACATAACCAATCTTTTCTCAATAAGTAAAAAAGGGTTTGGTATGTGGGGGAAAGGATCAACCCACACTATGAACTCACATACCTAGTAGGGATCACCCCCGACCGATTTCCACGACGATCTTTGACGGAAACTCCTTGATCTCCTCTTCTTCTTCTCTTCTTTCTCTCTTCTTCTCTTCTTCACTCAAGAACCCTAACTCTTACTCTTTTAAAATGGAACAAAAATGATCCACAATAAGCCTAACACACAATATAACCTCAAAAGAAATGGCTAGGGAAAAGACCAAAATGCCCTTAAAATTTCCGGACGGATTCCCTGCCAACTGCCCAACTTTCAAAGGTCATAACTTACTCATACGAACTCCGAATCGAGCAAACTCGGTGGCGTTGGAAAGACCATTCCATGAGCTATGCAACCATAACCGGAACTACACCTAACTCATCCTGAGCTAGAAGTTATGACTGCTCAAAGTTGACCAAAACTCACCCTTTTTCCATACTTAGCCATTTTTCCAGATTTTTAAATCTTCCAAAAAAATGACTATCTCCAATTCTAAGCCTCTTCATAATTATTTCAAATCGCCGGATGTTACAGTCAATCATCAAAACTGCATAAATCCCAATTGATTAAATGGAAGAAATTCTTAAACCTTCAAAGTAGGAACTTGATAAACAAGAACTTTTAAAAAATGTAAAACTCTTGAGCGGGCGGATAATAGGAACTTGATAAACTATATCATGGTATGAAAAAAGGAATAAATTCCATAGTTATATGAGAAAAGGAAATAAGAGAAATTTTATTGGACTGAACAGACTTAGGAAGTTCAAATAAAATTCCTACAAGCTTCCGGCTGTGACAATGATTATAAGATTTTTATAATCAAAAGGAATTAGTTGCACCCCTTTTTGGGTCCGAAACGCCGGGTGGGAAGCCAATAGAAAACATAATTATGTATAACTCCACCAAATGCCAATCACAATTACAGAACACGTAAATTCAAATGAATTATAACTCCTAAAAATGAATGTTGTTTCTTAACACAACAAGATGGATAAGAAGATGTTAAAGAACAGTTGAGCATGGAAACATGTTAAGCTATTCACTTGATCATTTACTCAAATATCAAAAGCCAAACATGTCTATAACATTTATGCATATGCTTGGATTATTATTTCAGCCCAATATGGAATAACAAGGGAAATTCAAATCAACTTTGAACTAAAAGGAACATTACTAGAATACAAGGTAAAGCCATCCAAAATAAACAAGTTCATCAGAAATTCAAATCTTCAAGGGTTAAGCATTGCTATTGATTGACCTGCTCAGATTGCTTTGGAGAGTACTGATAGGACAAAAATAATCTGGTATCATGTGGAATCTAGCAAAGTAAATCTTGATAGACTATGATATAGTAAGAAGACAAACGAGAAATATATCAAAAGTCACAAAGATCTAATGTGGTTCGATCAAGCGACCTACATCAAAGGAGATGAGCAATTCACAATATAAATATGAGAGTACACAATATGAGAGAAGTAACCTCACACAATTCATTCGGAATACAAAGATGTTTACCCAAGTAATAACGTATCACTTATATCTAACCGTTTCTCCCCCTACACAAAACTCTCAAAGCTCCCTAGTACTACATTGTGAATACTACTAAGTTAGAAGGAACGAATCTTTATTTATAGAGTCCTAAACTTTTTTTCGTACAAGAAAAGGACTAGCCGAATATGGAGAGTTTAAGTTTTTCTTTTAGGAAAAGAAAAATACAACTATGGTTAAAAACTCAGGGCAAATATCCAACAAGTACTTCTTCATCAGCTTCAGCAATTCTAAGTCAAATTCCTTTTCAAGTATAATCGCCTCTTCCCAGAGTTTGCGTCTCCTCTCTTCAGGAGTGCTCTTAATTATATTTGGCATCAAATAATGCCTACAGGTACAAGATGATTACTCATGTATGTTAATAAAGAAAGAAATTAAGGTTTTTTTTTTGTGCTGTTTTATTTAAAGTCATTTTGAAATTACGTGCACAGAAAGCAGGAAATAATACATAAACAACTAAATGCCATTTGAATATTTCTTCCATTAGTAATTTTAGTAGTATTTCTGATGATTTTGAATAGGATTCAAGTTATATATACGTATGTATACAATGTAAATAGTTTTTATACAATCAACGTAATTTAACTCTATAGCATATTACTCTCTGTATTCCATATTAAGTGAATCTGAATTGTTGGAATATGAGTGACTCATATTATATGACACATCCCTTAATTGAAATGAATGGATTAGTAAAGAAGACACTTATTTTAATTTATTGATTGAATTTTGAACATGTAAATGGTCATTCCCATTTTTAGTAAAGTAAAATTATCATTTTCAAGATGAATTAAAAAGTGGTGAATTCAAAGAGTCAAAAGACCAAAGTAATCTCTCAAGATTTGAAACTACAAATAGTTGAAGACTGAAGACATTAGGCATGTTAATTGATAGTGTTGAATTTTGTTTGTGCAGATTTTTGGTGGTGATTTCTGTTCAACGATGCCTCCTAAGCACAAAAAGCGTAGTTGTGAAAGTGTATCTGTGGATATATTCAGCAACCTTCCAAGGGATGTAACTGATGCTATTCTAATGTGTTTACCTTTACGAGACACTGTGAGGACAAGTATCTTATCAAAACAATGGAGATACAAGTGGTGCAAAGCTTCCTGAGTACTTGAATTTAACTCATTTGACAACAAAGGACTTGATACCTCCTATTTTTCAGTTTACCAACATTATTTGCCACCTTTTGATATTTCATGTATGACCAATTACTAAGTTTACCCTCTCTATTAATAGTTGTTTGAAAACCTGCCCAATGATTGACAACTTGATACTTTTCCTCTCAAGGAATGACATTCAACACCTTGTTCTTGAACTTTCGTCTAATGGCAAATTGCCTTCATCTGTATTCAAATGTTTGCAGTTGAGGCATCTTACTATCAGAATTTGTTTGATTGTTTCTCCACCAGCCTTAAAAGAATTTAATAGGTTAATAAGCCTTTAACTAAGTAACGTCACAATTTCTTCCAAGTTGCTTGAAAGTTTAATCTCTAATTGCTCATTTCTCCAGAAATTGGTGTTGAATCTCCAGGAAATGACAAATGTTGTTGAAATTAAAGCTCCAATGCTGAGATCTTTTGATTTTAGAGGAAGTATACAATTTATCCCTCTTCTAGCAAAAAATTCGCTTATAGATGTTGATTATTCTGCAAAGTCAAGAAAATGTGATATTCCCAACTTTTTCAAGTCTTTTTCTGTTCTCGAGAATCTTCACTTGGATATGCGTTGTCTTGAGGTAAATTTGTTTCACTCTTTATTTTAATGCATTTTCTTATAAATATGTACGTAGCACCTCTGGGTTTTTGACTCATCCTGAATTTTGGCATTTTCTCCTTAGTTCTTAGTAGCGGGCGCAAGTGGAGTACCAACAAGGCTTCCCTTTGATCTTATATTTGTCAAATATCTCCACCTAAATTCTATTTTTCTAGATAAAGTGGATGAGATCAAAAGTTGCCCATAATTAGAATATATGGAAATTGATGAGGTTCTTAACTGTCTTTTTTCTTTTTCTTATTTAATTTAGTGGCTTTCTTGTTTTATACTTTTTTTTTTTGTCTACAAGTTCACCTGGATTCTATTTTTGGCAATCTTTTTAAGATACGCCAATGGCAAGAGGATTCTCCTGCTCTGCCATGTCTTGAACTTGAAGGTTTGTCAGATGTGATGCTTAGTCACCTCAAGGAAGTTAAGCTAGTCACAGAGCGTGGGATGCAGCTTATCAAGCTTTTGTTAGGCAAGTCACCTGTGTTGGTACGGATGTTAATTAATACCTATACAGATGATGATGAACCTGAACCCGGGCAATTATCTGAGTCTCCTTCTGAAACAAACAGTTTCCGTGCTGTAGTAAATGCATTTTGGCGTGCATCACCTAAAGCAGAAGTAGTCTTTAAGATTGTGTATGGCACTTATTACTACTAGCTCTATGTTATTTACTTGAATCACATTTTTCCTTTGTTTTTCATGCCATTATGTGTTGCAGTTTACAGATGCACAAATGCAAATTTTTCTGTTTTGATTGAACTTTTGTTATTCATTCTCTTTTATTTATGGGCAGTGGAAAACAATTTCATATGAGGCGATATGTTTCAATTAGAAGAACTAACTTTCGTATAGCAGGTTCTTGAGTAAGAAATTGCTTGAATGCGTAGTCATGATGAATTGCAGCCCAAAATCCACGAACCCAATCTCCTTTTGCATTCCTGAAGACACCAAAAATGTCTCCCAATGTGATGGTTAAGTGGACTGCTCCATCAATATTCAACATGTAATACTAGTTATTTTCAAGAGGTTTCCATTTAACATAACTTGGGTACAAGGTCCATTTCTCTTTGCATCGCACTGCTAGATATATACAAAAATTTCATGGCATGTTGGTAGATACATAATTTCTAAATCAACATCTAAAGGCCTATTTTCAAAAAATATTAATTTGTTTCAAGCTTTCCAGATTAACCAGGGAGCATAGGAAACTATTAGGCACATAGGAACATGATTGTTAGCATGAATGGAATTGTTACTCGTACTATTGAGCATTCTAGTCAACCAAACGTACAGTTGGATCATCGAGGACTGACTTAAACTGACAGTCAAAGAAGCGAGGCCCAATTGAGACCATATATCACAGTTTGAATCCTACCACAGCTACATTGCCAGAGAAAATGTTTAATCTTTGGAGGGAGATCTTGTCGCCATAGCCAATTGTAATAATTGGTGCTTGGGTTATCAGAATGTGTGAGGCTTTGACTTTAACTGAAATTCACCGTTAAAGTCAGGTCCCAAACAATTCTATCAAAACTAACCACATGTTAAGGCATGTAAGTATTTATTTGGGACAAGATTATATCAGGCAAAGAAAAGAACATATATATTTGATAGAACCCAAGTAGTTTAAGATCGATAATATGAGAGGGTATATTCACTTCTTATTTTATGATAGTATGATTAGGTTGAATCCATGGATCATTCCGAAAAGTTAATTGTATAAACAAAAAAGGGGTTGGAGAATGGTTTAGGGATTGGTACAAGAAGTTAAATATTAGCAATATTGTTTGACAAATAATACTCCTGTATTTTGAGGTAAAGAGAAAACTAAGAGCAGCAATATTCCCATAAACATAAAAATTGGATTGTGCTTTGCTGCTCGATGATACGAGAAGTTTGCTGATCCAGAGTGCCAAAGGGTTTTATACGAGAGATATAGTTATTGTCACAATTTGACTTTTACACAGTTTTGAGTTGGTTGATTCTAAGACTCTACTTCCTAGCCAATTGATGTTTACATTGCATTATTTTTTCGAGCTCTATAAACCAAATGTGTATAGACAAGAAAATTTACATTTTCCCTTGAAGCTCATCTCCGATCCACCCTAGAATCCTCAGATATGTTTCGTCTGTTCTCTAGGTCTATTTTTCGAGGAACTATTTTCTCTTTGAGATCATTATTGTTTTAAAGATGAAAGAATCCATTAAAGCAGACTGAGATAGCTAGTTTAATCTCCATGGTCCTATAACACCGAAGAATCATGAGAAAAGGCTTCAAGCTAGCTCTAGTACTACTTGACCAAGTACAGAATTAAACACACAACCATACCTTTGAAATAAACTCAGCCACATACCGGCATTAAACATAATAACACTTGCATTGGGATAAAAACAACTAAAAAAGACTAGTCAAAACATACTGGATCCCAATCAACATTATGAACAACTTCTGCTTTAGGTGACGCACACTGAAATGTGTGTAGCACAGATCCAAATTCAAATGCTTCGAGAACATAATCATAGTGATGACTTCGTATAATCCAAATAGACTCATGAACATCCCTAGGCCTGTAGGTATCAATTTAGCTTATTGTAACATCCGGCAATGAAATAACTATGAAGAAGCTTGAAATTGGAAATAGTCATTTTTGGAAAGAATTCAAAAATTTGGAAAATTTAGCTATGGAAAAAAAGTGAGTTTTTGGTCAACTTTGAACAGTCATAACTCCTAGATCAGGATTATTTAGGTGTAGTTCCAGTTAGGTTTGGAAAGCCCTTGGAATGATCTTTCCAACGCCGCCGAGTTTGCTCGATTCCGAGTTCGTATGAGTGAGTTATGCCCTTTGGAAGTTGGGCTGTTGGCAGTGCAGTTAGCCCGAATTTGTAAGGGTATTTTGGTCTTTTCCCTAACTAATTCTTTTGGTTATATTAGGGATTTAGACTGATTTTTTAGATCAGTTTTTCCCTTTTTAAAAGAGTGAGAGTGAGGGTTAGGGCTTTGAGAGAGAAGAGGAGAAGAAGAGGAGAAGGAGAAGAAGAAGCAAGGTTCGTGGAGATCGTCGTGGATTTCGTCGGGGGTGATCCCTATTAAGGTATGTGAGATCATAGTGTTGGGTTGGACCATTCCCCCCACACGCCAAACTCTTTTTAATTCCGAGAAAAGATTGGTTGTGTT
>NW_006239143.1:1052981-1062000 GCF_000226075.1 Solanum tuberosum | reverse complement strand
TTAGCTTGTACACCTTCGAGTCAAGTCGTTCATACCCATAATTCGACATGAACCATATGTTAAGAAGTCTTTTACAAATGTTTAAACCTTGTTTTAAGACTTAAGCTTTGAAGTTAAGTAAAAAGTATAGAGTTTCAAGTTAAGTAAAGAGTATAAAGTTTCAAGTTAAGTGAAGAGTAAATAGTTGAGCTCATTTCTCAAAAGTTATTAGGGAACTAAGTATTACCAAAGAAGTTTATAAATGTTTTCACATTTAAGACAAGAGGAAACTGAGATTTCCAAAAGAGTTTTGAGCATTTTGAGTACTATCTCTTTTAAGAAAAAGATGAGTTTGCGAAAGAGTTTCTAAAACATGATTAGTATGACAATCGAGTATGTCATCAATGTTTAAACAATATGGTCTCTAGATATACCATCAATGTTTATGCAGTATGACTTCCGAGTCATCAATGATCATATTAAATATGATTTGATGTGTTCTTTTAAAAAGAGTTTCAAGAGCAATTACCTCTTTTAAGAGGGTAGCTTTGAACAATTTTCTCAAATTAAAGGAAGATGTGTTTAAAACACTTATGAGCTAAAATATTTTTGGGAGTAGTCTTGAGCACTGAATTGGGGACACGAGTTCATATTAACTCAACTCTCCATAGGAACCATGTAGCTAACATGGGATTTCTCGGGTCATACTTTTTAGATGATCACGAAAGTTAAGCTAGTGGATCCACTAAGTTAAAGTAGTTCTATATGACGGCAAAGTATAGGACAACTCTGGCAGCGTGAGCAAGACGTTGTATCACCACTTAGGTTCATAGTGATGGTTGTCGGTTAGAGAAACTCTCACAATAGAAAGTGCATGGTTTTTCAAGGAGTTCTGCTTAGTATGAATGGGGGTATGGGACTTCATTCATGCATTGCACAAGTAGACTTTGAGAGGAAGCATGGTATATTTTGTGATATTATAACTATGATTTTGACGTCATGTTTTAAATAGTTTTACAAGCTTTATATATATTGCATGTGTCTTATTGCTTTATATTGAGTTTAGTTATTCATGAGTCGAGCAGAGCCAAGGTAAGTTCTCTTTTGTATCCCCTTCAAGCTTAAGTTGTTGTTTAGCGGGTCCAGCTCGCATTCTCGTACATTCCATGTACTGATGCTAGTTGGCCTGCATCTTTTTATGATGCAGACGCAGGTACCCAGGATCAGCATCCAGCACGCCGTTGATCCAGTTGAGCACTCCAGAGTCAGTGGTGAGCCTCTTTGCATTCCGGAGGACTCTGTTATTTTGTGTTCCTAGTTTTGTTTTATTAGGATGTTGCGGGGTCTGTCCCAACATCCATCTCAGTTTTATAGCGGCTTCATAGACAGTCAGTCAGTTAGTATTGAGTCTCTCGTCTATGTATATATGTAAATATTCTATTTTGAGACTCGAGTTGCCTTTTTCGGCCAGATTTTATCAGTTAATTAAGTTGTTTTATGTCCTTGCATGGTATGGAGTTATTCTGTTGAGTTAGGTTTCCGCTGAGTTAAGAAAGCCAGGCTAAGGGTTCGCTTGGGGCCAACAATGGTCTTCGAGTGCCGGCCATGTCCAGGGTGTAGGCTCGGGGCGTGACACTTATTATCAACAAAAGTTATATAATCATGTGTTTCTTGCTAATATTGTTGTTTTGGTATTTCCTGCTATTATTCAAGTAATCACGGAGTGCATTATAGTGTGTTGCCTTTATATTGCAGTGTTATCTTTGTTAAACTATAATCGCTAAAATTATTTTATTATATGATAAAATGGGACCTAAAAAAGTACTCCTTCTGTCCACTTTTAATTGTCATATTGCGCTTTTCGAAAGTCAATTTAACTAATTTTCAAAGTTAAATTATAGTATTACATAAATCCGATATTTTAAATAAAAAATTTAGATATTCAAAAAGCTATACGAAAAGTACTATAAACTCCAATTTTTTTGTATATCAATATGATGAAAAAATACATCGTAAAATGTAAGTCAAAATTATTATCGTTTGACTCTAAAAAAGAAAACCATGATAATTAAAAGTGGACGAATGGAATAGTTTTTATACTATCGACGTAATTTAACTATATTGCATGTTACTCTCTCTATTCCATATTAAATGAATCTTATTAAGTGCATTGTTGGAATATGACACATCTCTTAATTAAAAGAATTTAAGAACATAAATTAAAAGGGTATTTTCCATTATTATCCGTTTGATTATTCCCAAATTATTCACCTTGAAAATGAAAAATAATTAAAAATCTTATTAAAAGAAAAGGTAAATATGAAAAAAAAAAGTTCCAATAATTTTTTTAAACTTTGAATAATTCATTTATTTTAAACTATGAAAAAAGTCCCAACAGTGCATATGTAGAGAATTCAAACTTGTTTTTAGTTCCATAAATATTAAGGTTTTTTGTTTCTGAGTACTCTCTTCGTCTCATATTAGTTGATCACTTTCCTTTTTACATGCTTATTAAGAACTCATAAATAAATGGTAGTTTTACCAATTCACATCTTACGAACTTGTTTTGAACTTTGTAAACTAGTGTGGCTGTGTGGAGACTTACAAAAAGAATTAATTGTAAAAGTAATATGGGAAAAAATCAATTGATGCTTTCATGATTAGTAAGGTGATCAACTAATATAGGACAACTATATTTAGTACAATGATCAACTAATATTTTGAAAATCTGAATGGTCATTCTCTTTTTTAGTAAAGTAGAAATATCATTTTCAAGATGAATTAAAGAGGGGTGAACCCAAAGAGTCAAAAGGCCAAAGTAATCTCTCAACATTTGAAACTACAAATAGCTGAGGACTGAAGACATTAGGCATGCATTTGGGTCAAAAGAAATGTCCTCTTCTTTCATTTGTATTATGTTAATATATACCTAATATATCTTGGTATTAGTTGAATTTTTTTGTGGTGGTGATTTCTGTTTAACGATGCCTCCTAAGCACAAAAAGGTTGGTCGTGAAAGTGTTTCTGTGGATATATTCAGCAACCTTCCAAGTGATGTAACTGATGCTATTCTAATGTGTTTACTTTTACGAGACATTGTGAGGACAAGCATCTTATCAAAACGATGGAGATATAAGTGGTGCAAACTTCCTGAGTTGACACTTAATTTAAATCATTTGAGAACGAATGACTTGATACCTCCTACTTTGCAGTTTACCAACATTATGTATCACCTTTTGACCCTTCATGTTGGACCAATTATTAAGTTTACCCTTTCTATTAATTGTTTCCTGGAAACTTGCCCAGTGATTGACAACTTGATATTTTTCCTCTCAAGAAATGGCATTCAACACCTTGTTCTTCAACTACCGAGTGATGGCAAATTGCCTTCATCGGTATTCAAATGTTTGCAATTGAGGCATCTGATTATCAGAAGTTATGTGATTGTTTTTCCACCAGCTTTGGAAAAATTTGATAGATTAGTAAACCTTGAACTATGTTCTGTCTCAATTTCTTCCAAGTTGCTTGAAAGTTTGATCTCTAATTGCTCATTTCTCCAGCAATTGGTTTTGAAACTCAGTAGGTTGACATTGACAAGCGTTGTTGAAATTAAAGCTCCAATGCTGAGATCTTTCGATTTTAGTGGTAGTATACAATATATTTGCTTAAAGAATATTCCTCTTCTGGCAAAAGTTTCGCTTATAGATGAAGATTGTTTTTCTGCAAAGTCAACAAAATGTGATATTATCAATTTTTTCAAGTCTTTTGTTGTTCTCGAGAATCTTCACTTGAGTGAAGGTATTCTCAAGGTAAATTTGTTTAATTCCTTATTGTAATGCATTCTCTTATCCTTAGCATCGATCTTTCGGGCTTTGACTCATCCTGATTTTTTGCATTTTCTTCTTATTTCTTAGCAGCGGGCACAGGTGGAGTACCAGCAAGGCTTCCGTTTGATCTTAAATTTGTCAAACGTCTCCGCCTATCTTCTATTTATCTGGATAAACAGGATGAGATCTTGTGTGCTCTTTGCCTGATCAAAAGTTGCCCATATTTAGAATATATTGACATTGTGCAGGTTCTTAATTAACAGTCTTTTTTCTTTCTCTTTCTTATTTTAGTGGCTTTCTTATTCAAACGTCTCCGCCTATCTTCTATTTAGGTGTATGATAGTCCTGCTCTGCCATGTCTTGAACTTGAAGGTTTATCAGATGTGATGTTTAGTCACCTCAAGGAAGTTAAGCCAGAAGGTTTTCTAGCCCCAGTGGTTGGGATGCAGCTTATCAAGCTTTTGTTAGACAAGTCACCTGTGTTGGTACGAATGCTAATTAAGCCCTATATAGATGATGATCATCATTGGCAACTGTGTGAGTCTCTTTCCAAAACAAACAATTTGCTTGCTGCAGTAAATGCATTTCGGCGTGCATTACCTAAAGCAGAAGTAGTCTTTGACATTAAGTATGATTCAGATTATGACAATCTCTGAAATGAGACTTGCAACATGATTGAACTGATACGTGGTTGTTTATTTCAAAGTTATGCTGTATTAATTCTGTAGCTGAAGCCTTTCTCAAGAATATCAATCTTGTTTTTGCCCCTGGCTGGTAGAAGTGACATAGACCTTTTTTTATTAATTACTGGCCATGATATTTATTATTAGTTCTGTTATTTACTTTAATCTTATTTTCCTTTTTGTATTAATTCTGTTTTTCATGACATAATGTTTTGCAGTTTACAGATGCAGAAATGCAAAATTTCTCTTGCAGCTGTTCATCTTTTGATTTAACTACATAAAAAACATTTTTTATTTTTGTTATGGATATACAATCGTTTACACAACTTGAAAGATAATGCAATGTAAACATCAATCTGTCTAAGAAGGAAGTCTTGTAATCGACCGTCTCTGGAGATTAACTTATTACTCACTATGATGCACAGAATGCAAATTTCTGTTGCAGCTGTTGCTGTTTCGATTAAACTTCTATTAAATTTTGTTGTGTTGCACTAGACAATACCAAGCAGTGTCTATATATTTCTCGAGGCACAGTAAAACATACATATTAGTTTGGGGAACTGCCTGAATTACTACTTTGAAATTCTTACTTCATGACTTGTGGTTCATTAACGTCCCAATTCTCTTGGTTGACTAAGCCTAATTAAGAAATCAAACAAAATTGGTTACATTATCTTTTATAAACTCCTTATTTATGGACACTGGAAAACAATTTCATGAGGCGATACGTCTCAATTAGAAGAATTAACATTTGAAGCAGTTTTGAATGCCTAGTCAAGTTTCCGTATTAAGCTAAAATCAAGGTCAGAATAAAAATTATGGCCAATAATAAGCAGTGTCACCATGAATTGTATCCCAAAATCCAAGAACCCAACCTCCTTTGGAGCATTGTAGGCAACCAACCAAATGTACAGTTGGATCATCGGAGGACTGACTTAAACTGATAAATATTAAAGAAGCGATGCCCAATTGAGACCATATATCTTGCAAAGAAAATAACATATTTGACAGATCTCAAGTAGTTTGAAATCGATAGTATGAGAGGGTACATATCAGGTTGAATCCACGGATCATTCCAAAAAGTAAGTTAATTGTATACACCTCATTACTATGTTATTTGTGTAAACATTTATTTCCAGATAACTTGATAAGAGCTTATGTCTTTTGGTGTTTTGATGATCTCCTCACAAGTGCAGGGACCTGGTCCTCTGCAGAGTACGCTCGTCCAGTGACAAAGTGCGGTACAGCTGTAAAAGCTGTCTGCGTCAGAGAGTTGGTGAAAGCTGCAGAGTACTTCACCAATCAGAAGCAAGGATGTTGCTTGTACGTTTGGTAATAACTTTTCATGGTTTATATCAAACATTATACAACAATATTAACCCATTCATTCAAAGAGAGAGTCTTTCAAGCTTCAAGAACAGCAAGGGACTTGATTGAAGTGATGCGATTTGCTACCAGTTGCTTTTGTTTGCTTGTAATAGTTCTGATATTGTAAGATCCGTTTCACTTGTGAAAGAAACGTTTCAAACTTGTTTGAATCATTGTAAGAGCTAGGTTAAGGGTAACTTAGGTTCTTACTCTAAAAGTATATATTAATCGGTTAGGATAGTATAATGGGCGGTGTTGTATCCACTTAGCAAAGTCTAAGTTATCTAAGGGTGATAGCTTAGTGGGCAGTGTTGTATCTGCTCTGGCTCATCTAAGTAATAGGAGGTATTGCTTAGAGTTGGGATTAGTAGGTTAATCCTGGTTTGTAAACTTGCTTTTGCTTTTTGCTTGGAGAAGATTAGTGAAAGAAGTTTGAAAAGTCCTGGCAGGCCAGGTCGTGGTTTTACTCCCTTGAGCAAGGAGGTTTCCACGTAAAGTTGTTGTGCAATCTTTACTTTCAGCACTTTGTTTATTTTCTGTTATTGTAACTGTGCTGAGGACCTGGTCCCATAGAAAACGTGGACGCATACATTCCAACACATACAGTTTATCCTCCTCAGTCTCTATTGGCATGTTTTTGTTGTTGCACATTAAATACATTTTTTCCTTCAAATTTAACAAGTAAAAGTGAATTGAATGAATAATGTATTTTAGTGGAAAATGGTCAAATCAACTATTGTATTCTCAAAAAAAGTTTATATTTACTTCTTCATTATATTCCCTCCATCCACTTATAATTGTCATGATTTCCTTTTTCTGAGTCAAATTATAAAAACTTTCACTAACATTTTATGATGTATTTTTCATCATATTAATAGCAAAAATTACAATTTATAGTACTTTTCTTATAGTTTTTGAATATCTATTTTTTTGTTTAAAATATTAAATTAATATAATCTAATTTAACTTTGAAAATTAATCAAATTGACTTTTAAAAAATGTAACATGACAATTAAAAATGAACGGAATAATACATGATCAAATATGACATTTTCTGATGTTTAAATGAGGAGAGGAGCACAATAATATTCATTGAATAATTATTAAAAATTTGTTTCATCAGAAGTCGGTGGGACAGCTATATATTGTCCTTAAATAAAATAAAATCTCTTAATAACTCATTATTGTCCATGTGTCATTTTTAAAAAATTGAAGAATAAAAATTTGTTGACCCTAGGCATATATGCAACATCAATAGTTTTACAAAATTTATCAAAGCCAAAATATGATGTTCTTTAACTTTTTTTCCCTTTTCCTTTTTGTGTCTTTCCTCTTTTTGGTTGACGAAATTCGTTTGATAACTCATAAAAATTACAATTTTAATTCGACTTCATTAAAATTAAAAAGGTTCACATAGATAAATAGGGGACAAACATGAAGGAGGGAAAGAGGGAGAAATTTATTGCTCTAAAAAACTCACAAAATGATGCGACTCAGGAGTAGGATGAAATGGCCTATGTTACTAAAAGGTTTCAGAAAATCATCAAGAAACATGACGTCTTTCAAAAGAGGCTATTGAAGATGATGAAAATGTCTTCAACTCCATTTTCTCTTTAATGGCTAAATCCGATGATAAAGAGGATCAAAATGAGGTAACTCTTCTCGATCTTAAAGATGATTTAGACTTTCTTACCATTAAAAAATTGAGAAAACTTGCTGCTCTATTAATTGACTCAGTTGATGAACTGACCTCTGAAAATTTGATGATAAGTGAAAAGTTGAGTATGTGCGAAGATGAAAACTCAGTTCTTAATGCTCAAATGTCTAAACTGAGTATCAGGATAGGTATCCTCGAGAATGATAGTCTGGAACCCAGTGAGGGACCTGGTACCTCAGTAGGTGGAAAGAGAAAGCTTAGCATCCTTGAGGAAGAACTGGAAGAAAAGCTCAAAATCCTCGAGTCCAAGTTAGTTGCTTCTCTTGAAACAAATTCTCAACTGAGAAAGGATCTGAGTAAGGTCAAGGAGGAGTTAAGCCACTCTCTAAAATGGACTGACTCTTCTAAGATACTCTCTAATCTGTCTAATCAGAGTTTCAATGGAAAGAAAGGGTTGGGACGTAGACCAATAGAACCTCCTTATAATCCTCATAGCAAATATGTGTCTGTATCTGACAATCTGTTGTGCACTCACTGTGGGCGTAATGGTCATCGAAAAGAAAAGTGTGAGACTCTGAGAAAAACAAAACAAAAGCATGAGAAATTTGTCAGATCTGAAAACAGTGATAAAAGGGAACTCAAGGGACCTAGTCCCCGTTATCGGTTCAGTAAGAACACTTTGCCCCCTGGACAGCAAGGTTTCTTATTAAGCCTTTTGATAGTTATTGGGAACTCCGTCTGAAGTGGGTTCCCAAGTCTAATAAGTGATTCTTGTGCAGAAGAGAGGGAGCAGTCAATGCTGGTACATAGAATAGTGGATGCTCAAGTCATATGACTGGAAATACTCTTAACTTCCTCCCTTTGGAAGCACACCAAGGTGGTGGTGTGTCATTTGGCAGCGGAAAGAAAAGTTTTATTCTTGGTATTGGCAAAATAGGAAGAACTGTAGATCATTCCATAGGAAGTGTACACTATGTGGATAGTCTGAAGTTTAATCTCTTAAGTGTGTTTCATATTTGCAATAAGGGAAATGAAGTCAAGTTTATGTCTGAAGGGAAACAACTTGTCATGTCTGAGTGCTCAAACTGATGATGCAAATCTTTGGCATAGACGACTGGGTCATGTAAGTACCTCTTTACTTAACAAGCTTGTTGCAGGGGACCTGGTCCGCGGACTACCAAAGCTGAAGTTCTCAAATGACAAAATTTGTGATGCTTGTGCAAAAGGCAAACAAACAAGATTTTCTTTCAAGGCAAAGAAGGGTGTGAGCACTACCAGACCTTTGGAACTTCTCCACATGAATCTGTGTGAACCTGTTAGAATTCAAAGTAGAGGAGGAGTGATGAAGGGAGACCATGAGATGGAGGAGCTGATCAAGGAAAGGGAAGACAAGGATATCCTAAATCCTGGAAACAAACTGGTTGCAAAGGAAATTGCTGCAGATCTCACAGGAGCACCTGGTCCCTCTGATACTACCCAGAAGGTTCCATCTCAAAATCATGAAG
>NW_006239143.1:1051109-1052386 GCF_000226075.1 Solanum tuberosum | reverse complement strand
AGGTTAGTATCACTTACACTACACTGTCTGTATGTCAACATCACTGCCACATGTCCCTCGCCCATTCATCGCGTCAGTTTCAGATGTCTTTTCATTTTTAAACCAAAGGTTGCTACTGTTGGAGACTCGATGTCTTTTTGGTTTTATATACTACTTCTCTTAGTGAATCAAATTACAAAATCTCATCAAACAATTCTTGTTGAAATTCACTAATCCCCTTTCCAAAAGCTTTTCTCTCTTTCTCAAAATGTCTAACTCTAATTCTTCTTCAAAGATCCCTATCTCCCAAGAAGTTGAAAATCTTAGTTCATTCAACTTCTCCTTTTTTTACTCCAGAAGGCTGCAAAGAAATCTCCTGTGAAAAGGGAGAAAGTTAGAAAAACAGGTGGCTGAAAATTAAAAACTCATAAAGGGACCAGGTCCTAGGATTCAAAAAACAAAGTGAAGAAAAAGAAATGACAAGGAAGGAATTCGAACAATTGAAGGTTGAAAACTATCCAGTGACTTCACTAAACTTGCCACAAAACGTGGAGATGTCAAGAATGCAAGGTTACCAAAAGGGTTTCTCAAGGGGAATATAAGTTGTTTTTTTGTTCATCAACAAGGTGTTAGTGCCTAGAACTGAAATGAGAACAGTGGCATCTGTTGTTGATCTTTTTTCACATGGAGAAGCTTGATGAACTTGAAGATATCAACCCCCTGCCATTATGCTGGAATGTGAGTGTGTTGAAGGACAAGCTAGGGGCCGATCTCAAATGGAAAATGTTTTAGAGCAGCAGGCTGCTCTTAATTGGGAAGTGACTGTTCTTACCAAGATTCTGAATGACAAGGAGGTTGAAATCGCTTCACTGAGGTCTGAATTACAGAAGACGGTTTCGAGGGGACTTGGTACCAGCGATGGAAATGAGCAGGTGTTGCAAAAGTTAAGGGATGAAAATGAAAGGCTGCTGAAGACAAATGCCTCACCCAGTGAGGAAGTTAAGGCTCTCAACAGGCAGCTTATCAAGGCTTATGAGGATGCAAATGAGTGTCTGTCTCTGTTTATGCGCACCCTCACTCCCCTTCCCATTCCGTCCTAAAAGTGTCTTGTTTCCTTAGTTTTCCTTTTTGTTCTTCAATCCTAATTAAAACTCTTGTGGCTTTATGTTTTGTTGTCTGACTACAGTGGTCAGTATTTGTGATCTAATGCTATTTATGTTTCTCCCCTGTTCATGTGTGGGTTAATATTCTCTTTATGCTTACATACACATGTTCTGTGTGGCCCAAGGCCCTGAATT
>NW_006239143.1:1047570-1050378 GCF_000226075.1 Solanum tuberosum | reverse complement strand
ATTGCTTAGAGTTGGGATTAGTAGGCTAATCTCGGTTTGTAAACTTGCTTTTACTTTTGCTTGAGAAGATTAGTGAAAGAAGTTTTGAAAAGTCCTGGCAGGCCAGGTCGTGGTTTTACTCCCTTGAGCAAGGAGGTTTCCACGTAAAGTTGTTGTGCAATCTTTACTTTCAGCACTTTGTTTATTTTCTGTTATTGTAACTGTGCTGAGGACCTGGTCCCATAGAAAACGTGGACGCATACATTCCAACATAACTAATCATTGATTTTGCAATGTGAATGCATTTATTGGGAACAAACAGGCATGGGAAGTTCAACAAAAAGTCTTTTGAAGAACTCAATAATAATGCCCATTGGTTTCCTTCCAACTTTAAAACTGTTCACTACTACTAGTAAGACAACTATTAATAGACTCCACAATTCATGTTGAAGCAAATAACAATTTTTGTTTGTAAAATATTTCAGAGAAAAATTAAGTATGAGCCCATGTACTAGAAGCAAGTCAGCTAGAGATCTGAGCAACTCTATTATTTCTGAATCACCGATTGTTGCACTACATAGAATACTAGAACTTATGCCCATCAAATATGCTGCAAGATCTAGCATCTTATCAAAACTTTGGAGACAGTTATGGTCTACACAACCTAATCTTGTGTTCGATCCACTGTTTTTTCAGTATGTATCTAATACTAAGGATTCTGCTGCAAGTGTAATTCATAAAATTCTCTTGAAACATACTGGAGATATTCTGGGATTCCATCTCATCTCCGAGGCAGACACTTTAACACAGTCCGATGTGAATCAATTCATCATCTTTGCCTCGAATCATGGTATCCAAAAGCTCACTCTAAAAATGGCCAACGATGAAAAATATGTGTTGCCTGATAGCATATTTACTTGTGCAACGTTGACACATTTGAATCTCTCAAGGTGTATCTTTATGCTTCCGGATGGTACCCAATTTCCCAATCTTATTACCCTTCAGTTAGAACATTCTAAAATTGCCGGTCATCGAGGATTAGAAAACAATCTTAATTTGCCAGTTCTCGAGACTATGGAGTTGAGATTTTGTGTTGATGTTGATTCTGTTTATTTGGTTTCTCCAAAACTTGAGAACTTGTCTATCATTAGCAGCTATACAATTACATTTCGGTGTTTTAGTGTGAACCCAATCTTTACTATCATTAAGCACCTCTGCTTGAATGGAACTTCCCTAGAGGTAAGAAAATAACGTTACTTTGTTTTTCATTCGTAGATGCTCTTACTAACACTCCATAACTTCATTTCTTTGTCATTGGTTGTTTCAGAAACTTTGCTTGGCGTATGTGGAAGACAAGCTTTTTCAACCACTAAAATTGCAAAGCCTGAAAATTTGCGACTTTAAGATTTCAGTTGAAAGTATTGCTTGTGCAGTTTGCCTACTTAGGAGTTCTCCTAACCTTTCTGAAATTGAAATAGACGAGGTTGTAAAGGTAAAACATATCATGCCTAATAAGGACATTTTTATGTATATACATCTTTGTATATTTATTTGAAATCTTAAGAACTTTCATATTGCCGTCAAGATTTATTGTTACACTTTGTATAATTCTGGTAATGTAGGTTGACTATCATGAGACTTTTTCTTTAGGTTGATGAGACATTGAATCAGAGAACGGAGCTGTTATCTTACTTATCAATGGAAAAAGACCGTGTGAATGAAGCTCTGAGATTGATTCAAACAGTGAGGTTTCGGAAACTCAAGGGATCAAGTACTGAAATGTACTTAATAAGAGTGATGTTTTCTCATTCTCCAAAACTTGAGAGGATTATCATTGAACAGTGCGAGAAATCAGGACATGTCACAAACTATAGGGAAAATTTGAGGGAACTGCTAAGCTGCATTACTCGAGCATCACCCAAAGCAATAGTTGTCAAGTATTTACAATGTGATTTCCCAGTGGCGTGTTATGACTTTTTTGTTTAGTGTGCGTCGATGTCATTATTAAACTGAATTGGAGTTTGATCATCTGGATCTACAAAATGTACCTATTTTGATAAAGTCCCATTTATAGTTGTATTTGCTTTGTCATATGTAAGATTTTCCTTTGTGGATGCTAAATGTTTGTATTCAATATTGGTAAATTTCGCAAATGGTTACCCAACAACTAAAAGTTTAGTCAAGATGTCTATCACCAATTCCAAAATCTTTCTGCGACCAATTCTTATACATTAGGTAAGACTCTGAAGAACGTCAAGAAAGTACTAATCACTCTACGTAAGTTTTGAGAGTTGGGTTGTTGATAATTGTTCAAATATAAGTTGATTCATTGCTGCACTACTACATTTTACTGTTAACTACTGTATTTTACTGTTACATTAGTTTTCCATTAAGTGGTTAATACATGTTAGTTATAAGCTGTTAGGAATACATGTGAGCTGGCAATTCAGTTAGTTGGTTAGCTCAAATGTGATTCTTCTAGATGCTTCCTATCTACATCTATAAAGGCTTTGACCTTCATCATTTGTAACAGAATTTTTCACCATGAAATAAAGGGTGTGTTTGGTATGAAGGAAAATGTTTTCCATGGAAAATGTTTTCCTAGAAAATGTTTTCTTGGAAAACAAGTTGATTTTTGACTTATTTTCTCATGTTTGGTTGGTGAGTAGAAAATATTTTTCGGAAAAGATTTTTAGTGTTTGATTTATGAATGAAAAATATTTTTGAGAAATATCTTTTATTTTTACTAGAGTAGAAAATAATTTTTGAAATTGAAAACATTTTTTAAAAACAAACTTAAATATTTTTTTTGGGGGTGGGGGGTTGGGG
>NW_006239143.1:1020417-1046886 GCF_000226075.1 Solanum tuberosum | reverse complement strand
ATGGGTTGGGGGTTAAAAAAATAAAAAATTGAAATTAGAAATATCTTTTAAAAACAACTTTTAATATTTTTTTGGGAGGGGGTGGAGTAGGGGTGAGGGTGGGGTAAAAAAATTGAATTTAAAACAAGCTTTAAAATTATTATTTTTTTGGAGGAGGGGTGGTTTGAGGGTAGGGACAAAATAAATTGATTTTTTCAACAAAAAAATAATTGTAATTTGAAGTTGGAAGAGAGTTTTGGAAAATGTTTTCCTTAAGTTTAGAAGGGAAGTCATTTTCCTTAAATTTGAAGAAAATGAGTTGATTTGAAAAACATTTAGCCCAACCAAACATGAGAAAATTGGAAAACATTTTGCGGAAAATGTTTTCCTTCGTACCAAACACACCCAAAATCTCCTTCTCTTCTTCTTATCTCTGTTTTCTTCTCTGCTTAAACAATGGCTGATAAGCCTTGAGTTCTTAACTTCTACAATAATCCTTCTTAGGTTATTGATGAAGATAATGATATTCTAGAATGTCTTGAATTGGAAGCTTACTAAGATGTGACATTTAATCACTTTAGGGAAGTTAAGCTAAGAAGTACACTATAGGCTCAGACCCTGAGATGTAACTTATCAAGCTTTTGTTGGCTATGTCTCCCGCGCTGGAAAGAATGCTATTTGATCCTTGACAGCAGACGATCATGCTAGCAAAACAATCACAACCCTCATTGTGCTAAACTAGTTTTGGTGTGCATCACCTGAAGTAGAAGTAGTTTATAATTATTATGGTGACTAATCTGTTTTTCTTTGGAGTTCCGTATTATGACACTAAGGGATTTTACATTTAGAGCATGTTCTTGACTGATCTAAAAAATGAGACTTACGACAAGAAATAAGATGTTATTGGTTATTTTAACTTTATGTTGTGTTTTACTTTGCATTTGTACTCGTACATCAATTTAATAGGAAATAAAGGCTTTGAATCGCCATTCATGTTCAAGTCAAATTAAATTGTGTCAGCAAGTCACTTCCAAAAAAGACCTGTTTGCTCGCTGTTGTAAATGCATTTTGGCATGCAACACCTAAAACAGAAGTAGTCCTTAACGTTTGAGTAAATGATTGAACTGGTATGTGGTGATTTATTTGAAAATTATGTTGTGGCTCTGTATTATTCTGAACTTTGTCAATTCCCCTGTGGCTAGCTTAAGCCTTTTCCGAAGATTCTCAAGTCTATGGAGATTTGATGGGTGTCATTGTACCCTAGCTAGTAGCAGTGGTATGGACCTTCTTTTGTTATATTGCTCACTACGAAAATGCAAATTTCAGTTGCAGCTGTTTCTAACGAAATTGGTTACACTCTATTTACAAACTCCTTATTTATGGGCAGTGGAAAACAATTTCATTCACTTGGCTCAAATAGTAGTTTTTTTCTAGTATTTGGGAACTTGGGATTCTTGGCAAATAAAATTGCCAAGTTATATTGCCAAACGCCACATCCCAAGTTTTCCCAATGAAAGTGAAAACAAATTCATTTTTAGGAAAAAAAATAATTAGTACGCTCTTCTTCTTTTTCTTCTAAAACAAAATCCTAATCTGAATTTCTAAAATTCATGCCCCTTATATTCAAATCAAAGAAAAAATTGTTCAAGATATGTGCTGAAATTTCATATACTTGAACGGCAATCTATTCTTCTTTCTCAATTTAGTCATGGTATCAAGGTTCAACATTTTACAAACAAGAATTTGCATATTATTGGTCAAATGCTCAAGCTAATATGAGAATCACTAGAGGAAACTAATGTTTTTGTTGCAAAATTATTTCAGAGCAGCCCATAAATATGGGGAAGACATGAGAATCAATGAACTTCTCCTTCTTTTCTTTAGTTTGAAGTGTATTTGTGCTTTAAGTTGTCAAAATACTTAATGGAAAAAAACAGGGTGTTTTGTGTATTGTGATTGTCATAGTGAATAGCAAATTACAATTATGAATTTTTGGAGGCCAAAAAATGAACATACAGTGTTAAAAATTATTAAGTAAAATGGTGTACTTAAAGTGTTTGGTAAATTGTCTGAATGAATTTTTCAGAGATTTTTGTCAAATTTGAGTAGCAATCTGATACCTAATCAAAATGTAAGGGATCCCTTAAGTGTGAATCAGATTCATTGATCGAGAACCTTCGAACTTAAATTGCATTCGACTTTTACAAGTGTATACTCACCCATCTTGCCAAAAAAAAAACTTCATTATAATATTTTTTCACAATAACAAAAAATTAATTAAATGTCACTTGTTTTTTGCAGTGAACAACAAATAATGCAAAAAAGAGGGGAAAATTGTTGAAAAAAATAGAAAGAGGGTTTAATTGTCCTTTCAATGCTTTTTTTAACTGTTGGGCCCCTCGATTTTTACATCTGATGCGCCTAATTTGAGTGTTATTTCACGCATTTTGCCAGGTAGGATCCGAGTGTTTTTTTGTTTAAATTTCGGATAGTTAAAGTGCATAGTTAAAGTGCATATTTGTAAAAAATAGTGAGTTTACCATTTTATCCATATTAATTGATAGAAATTCAAAATCAATTTACTCATTAAAAAAGTTTTACCTTTTTCGAAAACATTAGTTTTCTAAATAAATTGAGGATATAATAAGTAAAAAATATTGTATTTTCTTGATTTGTCAAAAATGACAAGTAAAAAAGGACAAACAAAAAGTCAAATTGACCAAGTAAAAAGAGACCGAGGGTGTATAAAATAATCAAATTTATCGAATTTTTTAGGGTACTTGTTATGTGTGGATAAAAAGAAAAATTTATGGTAATTTGGGAGAGAGCATATTCAAACTCGCTTTATGGTATTTAAGGCTTACTTCATTTATTGATAAAAAAATTGGATATCTCAATGGTCATTCTTTTGAGCTATTTCCTCTGTTTCTAATTACTTGTCCATTTTTTTTTTAAGTTATCCCTAATTATTATTAGGAGTCGTTTGGAAAACTGAAATGGATATTGGATGTCGTGTGAGCAACTTCACAGAGATTATCTTTCACATTTTGAAACTTCTCCAATTACAAAGTTTACCCTATGAATTCATCATTTTGAAAGTTATCCTAATAATACTGACAGATTGATAGATTTGATCATCTCAACAAATAGTGGCATTCAATATCTTGTTCTTAAATTTCTAGTCTTGGGTGAGGGTGACCTATACGAATTGCCTTCTTCCTTTCAAAATGATGAATTCATAGGGTAAACTTTGTAATTGGAGCTGCATGAAGTTTGTCATCTCTGCTCTTTGCTTGATAAGAAGCTTCCCCTGCTTGATAAGTGGAATGTTTCTCAAATGTGATGATCAATCACCTTAGGGAAATAAAGTAGGAAGGTTTTGCAGTCACTAAGAAGCAAAAGATGCAGCTAATGGAGCTTCTATTTAGCTAGATTTATCTCCGATGCTGGTGAGAATGCTATCAAGCTTGACAGGCCTATTGAAGAATCTGCAAGAGCTAAAATACTAATTAAGTTGGCAGGCAGAAGTTGACGTTATCTTTTGATTGTCACGACTCTTATCAGGCGACCATGATATATGTCTAAAATGTTTCAGAAGTTGAAATGAATAGATTGAA
This sequence comes from Solanum tuberosum, assembly GCF_000226075.1. Lineage (NCBI taxonomy): Eukaryota > Viridiplantae > Streptophyta > Magnoliopsida > Solanales > Solanaceae > Solanum > Solanum tuberosum. The sequence continues at coordinate 1,043,290 of NW_006239143.1, read as the reverse complement.
ACAAATCTTCTCGTACTGTTTTGGCGACATGAAAGGAACATGGATGGATGTTTTGACTTGTCTGTTATTTGATCACTATATTGCTACAAAAAATTTCATGTTTCATGCATCTTCTTTCTTCAATGTTGTCTATTTCAAAGTTATGATTATGATCGTCTTGGTACATTGATTGACACAACTTACATGTATGCTACTTTCATGCTTCAGTTCGATTTCATAAGAAAAAAGTACCTACTGAAGAGTGGAAAACTGTAAATAATGTCTAACAGCTGGAGGCTTTAAGCACACTTCCAAAAACCTGTTGAAGCTTTCAAAAACCTCGTTTAGAGATGATGAATCCAGATCACTTCCAATTCATGAGTTTTATGACAGATCAACAGATTCAATATTGAGTTTAAATATGAAATCAACACACTTTATATGAAAAAGTCGTGATATGCCAATGGGATAAATACATCCTTGATCTCGAAAACAGGCTACAAATACTTAACCACTACAGGTTTTGGTGATGCGGTTGGAAACCAAAAAAAGAAAACGTACAATGGCACAAGAATCTAGAAATGGATGCAAAATCCAACAGCTTCATCACTGTCGGAAAGCACAAACTACCAAGTCATCACACATTGTCTGAAATATTTATATAAAATAATCAAATTACTATTATTATATTTACAACAAAATAAAAAAAATTCAGGCAAGTAGATTGCAAAATGTACTCTCAATCCCGACTCCGATCATCTTCTCCGATCATTTCTTGCCTAAAAACTCTCAAATTCCAAAACTCTAAAAATATTCCCCGAAATTTCGATCGCTTTGCTAAAATTTGTTCTGTAAGTTTCTTCTCTATCTCAAATTTAGTTTGGTATTGGGTGGATTTTTCGAGTTTTCAATTTGCGATTCATTTGGTGTTTTTGGAAACCTAAGTCCCCAAATTTGCGAAAACCTCAAATCGGGTTGCAAATTTGGGAACTTAGGATTTCCAAAAACACCAAATGAATCACAAATTGGAAAATTGAACGCCATACAAAACTAAATTTTAGCGAGAGAGATGAAACTGACAAAAAAGTTTTAATGAAGCGATCAAATTTTAAGAATATTTTTTTTGTAGGGCTTTGGAATTTGAGAGTTTGTAGGTGGAAATGATTGGAGAAGATGACCGGTGGTGGGATTGGGAGTACATTTTGCAGTCTACATACCTGAAGATATTTTTGTAAATATAATAATATTGATTTGATTATTTATATAAAAATTTCAGTCAACTCGTGATGACTTGGCAATTTATACTTTTCGATAGTGATGAAGTTGTTGAATTTTGTGTCCATTTCTAGATTTTTGTGCCATTGTACATTTTTTTGTTTTAGTTTTTAAATTACATAATTCCCTCAAATTTTCCTTGAAGTTTGTGGCATTTCCTAATTTCTCGCACTGTTTAATGATTATCCTCTCAAGTTTTGAGAATGAGAAAAGGACTCTTATTAAGTACATTTCCATACTTGATTCCTTAAATTTCACTAACCTCAATGTTTGAATCAAATTCAGAGCTTCATTCACATGATTTGCTACCATCAATACGTAAGATAACAGCTTCGTTCTCTGACTCGAGATGTCTCATCAACCTGTAGAAAGACTCATACAGTCACTACATTACAAAAATTAAAGATACAAAGTGTAGCAAAATAAATCTAAGAAACTTTTGGTTGAACATTTTATGAAACTTACTTGACTTAAAAATATGTCGTTAAGGGCAAGATGAAAGTCTTTAAATTTCAAATAAATATATAAAGATGTACATACATAGAACTGTCCTTATTAGGAATGGTATGTTCTACCTTTACAACCTCGTCTATTTCAATTTCATAAACACAATAGCTACGAATATAAAATGAAGCAACGTTATTTTCTTACATCTAGAGAAGTTCTATTCAAGTAGAGGTGCTTAATGATCGTAAAGATTGGGTTCACATTAGAACACTCAAATGTAATTGTATAGCTGCTAAGGATAGACAAGTTCTCAAGTTTTGAATAAACCAAAGTAACAGAATCAACGTCCACACAAAATTTCAACTCCAAAGTCTCGAGCATTGGTAGGTTAAGTGTGTCTTCTGATTCTCAATGACCGGCAGTCTCAGAATGTTCTAACTGAAGGCTAATAAGACTGGGAAATTGGGTACCATATGGCAGCTCAAAGATACAATTTGAGAGCTTCAAATATGTCGACATTGCACAAGTAAATATGCTATTAGGCAATACATATTTTTCATCGTTGGCCATATCTAGAGTGATCTTTTGAATACCATGATTTGAGACAAAGATGATGAATTGATCCACATCGGACTATGTTAAAGTGTATGTCTCGGAAATAAGATGGAATCCAAGAATATTTTCAGCATGTTTCATGAGAATTTTATGGATTACGCTTGCAGCAGAAGCACCAACATTCGATACGTAATGAAAAAATAGGGTATCAAACACAAGGTGTGACTGTGTGGACCAAATATGTCTCCAATGCTTTGATAAGGTGCTAGTTCTTGCAACATATTTGATGGGCATCAGCTCTAGTATTCTAAGTATAGTATGCCGATTGGTAATTCACAAATAATAGACTTGCTCAGATGATCACTAGCTAACTTGCTTCTATCACATTTACTCATACTCGTTTTACATACAAATTTAGATATTTGCTTCAACATGAATTGAGAGGTCTATTAATAGTTCTCCGTCTAGTAGTAATGAACAATTTTTAAGTCGGAAGAAAACCAATGGGCACTATTCTTGAGTTCTTCAAGGGACTTTTTCTTGAACTTCCCAAGTCTTTTCATTTCCAATAAATACATTCACATTGCAAAATCAATCTTCAATGACAATGATCAGTTATCTAGAAAAAAAATGTGTTCCCAAATGACAAAGTAAGGAGGTGTGTACAATTATAACTTAATTGAGATTTTCTGTCTCATGGATATAAAGTGGAATTTCAATTCTCTATTTAAATCTTGTCATGCAGCAATAATAACTATGCCTCAATCGTAAATAAGTAGGGGTCAACTATTTTCATTACTCCCAAACACACAAACAAGGCATACAATGTTCAACACACTTTAGAGAAGGTCAAAGGGGTCCACTTACCTTAAGAGGGTAGAAAATCAACTCGGCACTTGAGCCTTCCCCTTTCATTAAGCTTCTGAATCCACACAATCTAATCAATTATAGAATCCCCATAAGCAATCACGAACAACAAGACTCATAAAGATGATTTTGGAAATCGGATCCAAATCGACCTAAAAAGTCAATCCCGTGGGCTAAGAGTAAATTTGGAAATTTTATAGAAAATCATGATACCCAAAGGTTTTGGAACCACATGTGAAATCATAATGAAAAACGAGTTGAATCTAGGATCAAAACTCCAATTTACTTAAAACACAAGTTTTATGAAAAAAAAATCCCTAAAAGTTTGAATTCAAAACAATGATTTGATGATACAATTATGAAATACTAATTGGGTATTGAAGGTTAGGAGTAAAAATCACTTACCCAATCGATTTATCTTGAAATCCCTCTTTCAAATCGCCACCCTAGAGTTCTCAAGGTCCAGCAATAGAGAAATGGGGAAGAAACCCCAATTTTGGAATAAAATACTGCCCACATCACAAAACTCTACGTGATTGCGACCCCAACCACGTGTCGCAAAGAGGAAAACACTCAACTCATTAATTGGCTAACATGATCGCGACACGGCCCACACGATCGCGATATCTAGGGACCAGTGGCGTAGCCATATGGTGGTCAGGGTGTCCAATTGGACACGCTTCGTCAGTAAAAAAAACCGCATATACAAGTAATATGATACATAAAATGATTAAATAACATATTTTGGACACCCTAACATAATAAACTGTTATAGCCTAGTGGTTTCACCTCCTTGGAATGAGGAAGTGCTTGTGTGTTTGAATCTCACTAGTTCTATTTTTTTTTAAAAAGAGCTTTTATTGTGCTATTTCTGGACACCCTTTGTGAAATTCCTAGCTCCGCCACTGCTAGGGACCTAGACCTATGCAATAACGGCAGGTCTCACGTGATCGTGAGGCACTACACCACATCTTACACGATCGCTGAAGAGAGGATCCCGCATTCGCGATGCACATCACATCAAGCATGAGAAAATAGCAGCAACATCAACATATCAAGGCAAAAAAATCTCCAAATAGACCCTTCGGGATTCGTTTAGAATCCCGTGCATACAAATGAGATATGCTATCCAACTAAAGTCGACATTCCATACTCAATGGAACCATCAAAATACGGATTGGTGGTCTCTTTGACCCAGCACCCGTGTAAGCCACAAATAGCTAACTTTCACCCAAAAAGAAAAAAATGTCCTCTGAACCTCTGGAAATTGAACTAAGACCTTACCTAGGACTAAAATCACCTCCTGAATCCAACGAAATCAACAAAAATCCAATCCGAGCATTGGAACTCAGATCATTGACTAAAGTCAATTCTTGACCTAAACTCACTTTAACATTCAACTCAAGGGCTCAAATCCACATAAAGGCTTTGAAACTAAAAACGATAATACTCCTCGATGAATTTCCGTATTTCGGAGTTGATGGAACTGACAAAATTCCATTTCGAGATTCGTAGCTCCGGATGTTGACTAAAGTCACTTATATAACTTAAGAGTCTCCAAAACTCTAAAACTTCCAAAATCATAACTTTTTGATCCCTCTACAAGACTAGTTTCATAAACTGATCAAACATGACTCGGGACAACTATCGGGAGGAGTAAAATTGTAATTTTTTAGAAATTTCTAAAAATGACCTTCAAGGTCATTACACTGACCCCCTTAATTTAGATTATGAAGAACAACCTGTACAAGTACCTGGTTCTAGTCAAGAACAATCCAGTGTGGGAATTTCAAATTGGAAGCATAGAACATCTCATCCTCTAGATAATCTCACCTCTTCACTGGATTTCTGTATGCAGACTAAGTCGAAGTCCAGAAATATATTTGCCTTTTCAGCATTCATATCTTAAATCAAGCCCAAGAACATCTAGGAAGCCTTAAAGGACTCAAACTAGGTCAACGTCGTGCAAGAAGATCTTCATCGGTTTGAAAGAAACAAGGTCTAGCATCTGGTTCCCTGCTAACAGAATTGTCATAGGGACCGGGTGGGTTTTTAAAAACAAGTTAAATGAGATGTGTAACACCACGAGGAACAATTCCATACTGGTTGTTCAAGGATATAAACAAGAGGAAGGAATAGACTATGATGAAACATCTGCCCCAAACACTAGTATGGAAGCCATGAGAATTCTCATCGCCTTTGCTTCCTACATCGATTTCAAATTATTTCAGATTCATGTTAAAAGTGCATTTCTGAATGGGTACTTGAAGGAGGAAGTCTATGTCAAGAAACCACCTCGGTTTGAAGATATTGACAATCCCTATATTCATGTTGGATAAAACTATATATGGGATGAAACAAGCACCCATGGCCTGGTATGAACAACTGTCAAAATTTCTTTTGGACAATGGGTTCTAAGAGAGGAAAAATTGACAACACTCTCTTCTTGAAAGCTAGGGGAAGCAATCTGTTGATCGTCCAAGTCTATGCTGATGATATCATTTTTGAGGCCACTCTTAATTCACTTTTGTGAAGAATTTGCTAAACTTATGGGGAGTGAGTTTGAAATGAGAATGATAGGGGAATTGAATTTGTTTGTTTGCTTACAAGTGAAACAAACTAAGAATGGAGCCATGATTAGTCAGCAGAAGTACATGAAGGAGCTTCCGAAGAGGTTCAACATGGAAAATACAAACCAATTGATCCACCCATTGGGACTTCTTCAAAATTGGACAGCAATGAACCAGATCCTCTCATAATGAGACTATGTATAGAGGAATCATTGTCTCCTTACTACATCTAACTGCCAGTAGACCTGATATTGTGTTCAGTGTGGGGATAACCAACATCTATGCTCCAACTTGAGGGGGATTGTTACAAAATATAATAGTTGTAAATATTATATCTTCCATGATAAGTGCTTATGTTCCTAGATGTTTTGATGATCTCCTCACAAAGGCAGGGACACTAATTAAGGGGGAACACCAGTTATTGAATGAATGTTTGTTCACTCACATGAGTAGTTATGCAGGTTGTTTGTCATCATCAAAAGGGGAAAATTGATAAGAGCTTATGCCTTTTGGTGTTTTGATGATCTCCTCACAAGTGCAGGGACCTGGTCCTCTGCAGAGTAAGAATACTCGTCCAGTGGTCAAAGTGCTGGACAGTTGGAAAATTGTCTACGTCAGAAAGTTGGTGAGCTGCAGAGTAAAGCGAGGAGGTTGCTTGTACATTGGACAATAATTCTTCTTGTCTAATATATTCAACTTACAAACAACAAAAATATTCATTCATTCAAAAAGAGAGATTTTCAAGCTTCAAAACAACAAGGGACCTGATTGACGTGCTGCGATTTGCTTTCTGTACCAGCTGATTTTGTTTGCTTGTAACAGTTCTGATATTGTAGGATTCGTTTCACTTGTGAAAGAAACGTTTCAAACTTGTTTGAATTATTGTAAGAACTAGGTTAAGGGTAACTTAGGTTCTTACTCTAAAAGTCTATATTAATCGGTTAGGATTAGTATAGTGGGCGGTGTTGTATCCGCTTAGCAAAGTCTAAGTTATCTAAGGGTGATAGCTTAGTGGGCAGTGTTGTATCTGCTCTGGCTCATCTAAGTAATAGGAGGTATTGCTTAGAGTTGGGATTAGTAGGTTAATCTCGGTTTGTAAACTTGCTTTTACTTTTACTTGAGAAGATTAGTGAAAGAAGTTTGAAAAGTCCTGGCAGGCCAGGTCGTGGTTTTACTCCCTTTAGCAAGAAGGTTTTCCACGTAAAGTTGTTGTGCAATCTTTACTTTCTGCACTTTGTTTATTTTCTGTTATTGTAACTGTGCTGAGGACCTGGACCATCTAGACTAGTGGACGCATACATTCCAACATTCCATATATAGTAGGAGCATATTCTTAGTTATTTTCCTTGATTTTGTTTGATTTGTTTCCATCGAAAGAAACATATGTATTTGTATAAATATCATGTCTTCATGAATAGAAAGATGCAAATTATTCCATTCTATTTCAGAGATAATAAGGCAAATATTAACATATATGATGGTATTGAGTATTTTAGTAGAGGGCATACAAAGGTTAGGTGTATCATGGGGCTCTTGCATCTTGAGAGAACATATGATTGGTGGTAACATATGGAAAGTCTATATGCTCCATCTTTTTAAACTTTAGTAATATGTTCAATAGTATATTTTGTTTTCTTTTCCAATGAAGTGTTAGTGGTCAGTTTACTATATGGTTTGTGTAGAAAATGAACACTCTGTTTGTCTAACATGCATTTTTCTTGTGCAGGTCCTTACAGTCAATCAAATGGTAGAGATACCTCTGAAATTCTGACAGAAGACTGGAAAAATTAATTCTTTGAAGTGATTCCACAAAGGAAAAGATGTGAGGGTGATAATGATGTTGAACAGGAAGAAGAGACAGATGGGAAAGATGATCATGAATTTAAAAGACAGTGCATTGGGAGTTGAAGTTTCTAAAGCTTCCATTAGATACTATCACGGTAGCCGTCGGTATTGTTGGAATGTATGCGTCCACGTTTTCTATGGGACCTAGGTCCTCAGCACAGTTACACTAACAGAAAATAAACAAAGTGCTGAAAGTAAAGATTGCACAACAACTTTACGTGGAAACCTCCTTGCTCAAGGGAGTAAAACCACGACCTGGCCTGCCAGGACTTTTCAAACTTCTTTCACTAATCTTCTCCAAGCAAAAGTAAAAGCAAGTTTACAAACCGAGATTAGCTTACTAATCCCAACTCTAAGCAATACCTCCTATTACTTAGATGAGCCAAAGCAGATACAACACTGCCCACTAAGCTATCACCCCTAGATAACTTAGACTTTGCTAAGCGGATACAACACCGCCCACTATACTAATCCTAACCGATTAATATAGACTTTTAGAGTAAGAACCTAAGTTACCCTTAACCTAGTTCTTACAATGATTCACACAAGTTTGAAACGTTTCTTTCACAAGTGAAACGGATCTTACAATATCAGAACTATTACAAGCAAACAAAAGCAGCTGGTAGCAAATCGCAGCACTCAATCAAGTCCCTTGCTGTTCTTGAAGCTTGAAATGATATATCTCTCTTTGAATGAATGAATAATATTGTTGTATAATGTTTGATATAAACCATGAAAAGTTATTACCAAACGTACAAGCAACCTCCTTGCTTCTGATTGGTGAAGTACTCTGCAGCCTCACCAACTTTTCTGACGCAGACAGCTTTTACAGCTGTACAACACTTTGACAGCTGGACGAGTATTCATACTCTGCAGAGGACCAGGTCCATGCACTTGTGAGGAGATCATCAAAACACCAAAAGGCATAAGCTCTTATCAGGTATCATCTTGTTCTCCAGAACTTAATTATCCTGGCGAAATGGCAGTTTGTCTTGTTGAGAACATATTTGAAATTTAATTTTCGTTTTGCACTAACTGACTTTATAGCTTCCTCCTGTGGTTCCTAATCTTTTTGGGTACATATGCCTGTTGGAAAGGATAATTTTGTTGTGTTATGCTTCAACAAACTTGAGATGGCAAACAGATGACATGTTTTTTTCTGGTAGATCTGATCAAAACAGTCTGTCCTAGCTAAACATTCATCCTGCTAATATTTGCACTGTGTGATCCATTGCAGCAAATTTATTAAGGCCCGGAGGGATAGTATACTACCTAGATTAGACTTGTTGCAACACTATTACTCCATCTGATGTTTGAATCCTTCATCACTACATATACTCATGAATGGAAAACTTGGTGTTTGATTGCTTTCAAGGATTTAGCATCAAAATATATACAAGTACCAACATTTGTGTTACTACAAACTAAGAGCTACTTTTTCTCTCTCCTACACTTTTCTCTCCGTACGTATTCTATACTTGATCTATAATGGTTTCTTAGAGAGTGAACTGCACGCTCCTCCCTATGGAATCACCAGACGGGGCTCCATCAGTGCGTGCTACTTCTCAGATGACTCTCCAGACAGGTGCGACCATATCTGGCGAAGCAAACCAAGGAAGACCAACTTATGCCGCAACTGTTACCACGACAAATCAATCAGCAAATGCTCCTAGACACCCCAAAGAATCAGTAATTGCAAGAATCACTACTCATAATGGGATTCCAGCAGTAATATTCAAGGTAAAAGATTACTATGGTATCATGGCGGAGGAATGTAGGTTGACAATCGTTGGGAGATTTTTAAAAGTGAGACCCAAATCGATGGAATTAGGTCAATTTTTAAGGAATTAATTCCAATCATGGGCTCAGTAAAAATCGGTGTGTACGATAATCACAACGTGTTCTTATATTTCACAAATGAAGATGATTTTAACTTGGTATGGTTCAAAAGGGTCATCGAGATGAAGGGTCTTCAAATGTGGCTACAAAAGTGGACTCCCCATTTCAAACCGGAAGAGGACATCCCTATTGCACCCATGTGGGTTCTTCTACCAGGTTTGCCCTTCCATATGCATTCATGGCATTATGTTAAACAAATTGTCAGCTCTATTGGAACTCCCTTAGCTATGGATGTTGCGACGAATAGAAGAACTAGACCCTGCATGGCTAAGGTTCGAGTAGAAATCGACTTGTTGAAATCTCACCTGGAAAATGTCTGGGTAGGTCTTGAGGATGAGGAATCACCTCTAAGGGGATACTATCAAAAGCTTGAATACGAAAACATACCCAAGTACTGTAAGCATTGTAGAAAGTTGGGTCACAATGTGATGAATTACTAGAAAAAATTAGGAGCAATGAGGCTAAAGAGGAGGATAAAAAGAACAAATCTGTCAATATAACTCAGGGGGAAGTAGATGCCAACAGGGGAAAACAGAAGCAAAATGAGAACAATAAGAGAATGGAAAGGAATGGTGAAGGCAATGAAACAAAGAACAAGAACAAAGGCAATCAGAAGCTGCAAGACAAGGTCAAGGATCAACAAAATGGCAACACACAATCTGTTGATGATAACCAGACCATGGCTGAGAGATTGACTATGATCAGAAAGCATAAGAAAAAGAAAAAAAGTGCTCCAAAAGAGAAAAACAAGGTCATGTTCAAACCGGCTATCTCTAGCATCAAAAAGAAAGAAACAGAGACAAAATAAACAGGATCACGAGAAGGAAGAGGAAACGGGGAAGCAACAAACTCCTGAGTCAGAAAACGAGAGGCAACCAGATGGACATACTGAGGCAGAAAGCAGCAATAATCAGCTGAATTACAATGGCACCATGTAGAAAAAACTCTATGTCTCCTAACAGCTCTGAGGAAAAAGTGGAAAATACCTACCCAAATGAAGAACTTGTCGAAAAAGAGCAGCCAAGGATCAATCTTATAAGTAAGTCTACTAGCTTACCTACTAAGATTAAAAATCAAGAACCTTTACAATTAGCGGTGGAGCTGAACAATGAGCAGGTAGTTGATCAACCTCCTAGGCCTCCAGACAACAATTCGAAAGGTATTATCAAATGCAGAAAGGACAAAGATCTCACTGCATCCAGTTCTACAATCTCCAACAGAGAAAAAGAGGGATCACAAGCACAACGAGAAAATACTCAGTACAAGGATGATGATACTGCATATACTAGAGGAAGAAGCAAACAAAGAATAAGAGGAAAAAGATCCAACGCAAAGACTCGTTCTCCCCGTAAGAAAAGAGAGCAGAAACGAAACAAAAACCCCTCCGCTAGTATTCCATGATCAGTGCTATTTTCTGGAATATTAGGGGAATGAGATCAACAAAAGCAAATCACAGAATTAAATATTTGGTTAACATTAACAAACTGGTCTACCTTGCTATTTGTGAACCACTTGTTAATATAACTAAGATTGAGGGATACAGGAAGTTTCTTGGATTCCAATATTGTATGGCTAATACAAATGGCAAAATATGGTGTTTTTGGAATCATATTGATCAAGCTGAAGTCATTGCGAATGAAGATCAACAAATAACTATTAGATTCAAGGACAAGAATTGCACCATTGGTAGATACATATATGCTATTTATGCCAAATGCACTTCCTTGGAAAGAAGAGAGTTATGGGATAGTTTGGAAAGTATGAGCAACTCCATAGATGATCCACGGTGTATTGGAGGAGACTTCAATGCAATAATGGATCCTAATGAGAAACTAGGGGGCATACCCCACCGGGCTAGCAAATGTTTTGACTTTATTAGCACCATGAAGGCTTGTGGACTATCTGATATTGGTTTTGTTGGTCCTAACTCCTAGGTATACTTGGTGTAATAACAGGAGACCCGGTAAAAGAATATGGAAAAGACTTGATAGAGTGTTCGTTAATGATCTATGGGCTGAAAACTATCAAACCAACACCATCAAACATCTGGTTAGAGTAGGATCAGATCACTGATCTTTACTGATGAAATGCCACTCTGATCAGAATGATTTCATCAGATATTGTAGGTTTTTAAACCTATGGACTCAGCATCAAGACTTCCTTCAGGTAGTGCAAGATTCTTGGAATATGAATTTCATTGGTAATGCCATGTGGAGATTACAAAGTAAGTTAAATATCTCAGCAAAAGACTCAGTCAGTGGTCTAGAAACACCATTGGAGATATTTATGAACAGGTTAACACTTGGGAAGCTAAGGTGCAGCTTCTGGAAGAACTGGATGTTGTCAATAATACTGAACAAAGCAGGGAGGAATTGAACAAGGAGCAAGCAGAGTATGTAAAATGGCTCAGTATGCAAGAGGCTCTTCTTAGGCAAAAGGCTAGAATCAGATGGTTTAAAGATGGAGATTGTACTAGCAAGTATTTTCACAGTGTTATTAGAGATAGGAGGAAGAAACTTCACATTCACAGGATCAAGAACCACAATGATAGATTGATTCAGGGGGGAAAACTTGTCAAAGCTGCTATTAGGCATTACAGGAAACTTTTTAATTTGGAGCAGCCTGCTATGAATAACAACTTCCTGGAGTGTATTCCAAGTCTGATTACTGATGATGATAATGAAGCACTTCACAAAACTCTTATGGAGGAAGAAATCAAAGATGCAATATTCAATATGAGTGCTGACAGCAGTGCAGGACCAGATGACTTCAATGGTAAGTTTTTTCGTACTTGTTGGGATATTATTAAATATGATATCTGTGAATTTATTGTTGAATTTTTCTCTGGTAAAAAGCTTACAAAATATTTCACTCACACTTGTCTGGCCTTAATTACCCTTCAAATTTCTCTCACTTGAGACTTATTAGTCTAAGCAATTTTTCCAACAAAACTGTTTCCAAAATTTTATCCAGAAGACTTAATCCTATCCTACAAAGACTCATTTCTGTTAATCAAAGTGGCTTTATTACTGGTAGGTTTATTGCTAAAAATGTTATGCTTGCCCAAGAAATTGTTCATGGCATGTCTAAACCTAATGTTGGTGGTAATATTGTTGTCAAATTAGACACGGCTAAAGCTTATGATAGAATGAACTGAAATTTTCTTAAAGAAGTCCTTAAAAGATTTGATTTTTCAGACAAATGGATCACTCTTATATGAAATCTTATTTCTAATGTTTGGTACTCCATTTTGTTTAATGGCACTAGATATGGCTTTTTCTCCTCGTCTCAGGGTCTCAAACAGGGTGATCCTCTATCTCCCTCTATTTTTATTTTGGGTGTAGAGGTTCTTTCCAGAACTCTGAACAGTTTGCTCACTAACAATAACTTTACTCCTTTTTCCATGTATAAAAGAGGCCCCCAAATCAATCACCTTGCTTATGCTGATGATATTGTTATCTTCAGTAGTGGCAATAGTAAGTCTGTTAAACTTATTATGAAACAGGTGAAGAATTATGAAAGTGTCTCAAGTCAGAGTGAACAAGGACAAACGTTACTTCCTTCATTAGCCCTAAAGCTGGTGCTTACAGGATTAATAGAATGAGGAGGTGTACTGATTTTATGGATAAAAACTTCCCTTTTACATACTTGGGTTGCCCCATTTATATAGGGATTTTTTTTTCTCTTACTTTGATGACATGGTCACCAAGGTAGTCAAAAGACTCAATGGCTGGCAGGGTAAGATGCTCACCCATGGTGGAAGAATTGTTATGATCAGAAGTGTTCTTCAATCTCTTCCTACTTATACTCTCACTTCCATTGACCCCCTTGATAGCACTCTTAATCGGTTAGAAAAACATTTTGCAAGATTTTTCTGGAGTTTCAATGAGAATAAATCCAAGAACCATTGGATATTATGGAAGAACTTATGTACCTCTAAAGATGAGGGTGGCGTGGGCATTAGAAGTATGAATGATATTTATAAAACATTGTCCATTAAAAGATGGTGGAGGTAAAGAACTCAACCATATCTTTGGGCTGAGTTTATGATGGCTAAGTACTGCTTCACAATCCACCCTGTATCTAAATCTTGGATTTGGGGTAATTCGCAAGCTTGAAATTTTTTACTTAAAGCTAGAGATGATGCAGAACACAGCATTTGTGGAAGATAAATTGTGGCACTTGTAATATGTGGTGGGATAATTGGTGTGAGAATGGCCCTTTTGCTAAACTATATCCTGATTGTACGTACAATGTTGTGAATTCTGTCAAGGAGTACATTTCTAATCGTAATTGGAATATGGATATGCTTAAAAATGTGCTCCCTGATAATATAGTTCATCACATTGGTGACATCTCAATTGGGGATGAGAGTCACTATGATTATGTTATATGGAACGTCTTACTCAAGATGGTCTTTATTCTAACATCTCTGCTTGGCAAAGCATAAGAGAGGTTAGACAGAAAAACCTCTTCTTAGGCAACGTATGACATAAAAATCTCTCTTTCAAAATATCCTTTTTCACTTGGAGATTAATCTTTAAAAAAATCACCTTTTGATGAAGTCCTTCACAAGTTTGGAAAACGTTTAGTTTCTAATTGTATGTGTTGTACAACTCTAGTTGTATGTGAATCCTTGCAGCAGTTTTCAGTAATAGTGATATGGCCAAATACATAGGGAAATTTTTTGAAAACTCCCTTGGAATTAATCACCGAGGGGGAGATGTTCAAAGAATTTTCAGAGTTTGATGGAACTTAAGCACCACCAACAGTGTATAGAGTATGATGCAACAAATTACCGCTATTTGCATTTCTTGGGAAATCTGGAAAAGCTGGACAACTTGTAAATATGGCAGTCATAAAAAAATTGTGACTTAAAATATGGAGGTGCATATCCCGTGGAATATCAAGGCAGCCATTTCCACTGCCTTTCCAAACTGTGACACTACAGGTACATGGGCTGAATTTTGTGCAAGAATTGAAAGGTATAAACCTATTGTGAGATGGAGACAAGTCAGGTGGATGAAACCTGAGATAGGTAAGATCAAAGCCAACACAGATGGGAGCTTCATCAACGAAAACTCTAGAGCTCGTATAGGAGGAATCATTAGGTATGCTACTGGTAACCTTATCATGGAATTCTCAGTCCCTGCTCGACCAACAATCAAGCTGAAGCTATGGAAGCATTATATGTTACCAGATGGTGCAAGCAAGCTGGATACAACAAATATGACTTGGAACTTAATTCTATGTTACTGGCCAACATGATCAAAGATAAGGATACCAAAAATTTGAAGCCGGAAGGAATTATTCGAGACATTGGCCAGACCATGAATGGGGCAGAAGTAAATGTTTCCCACTGCTATAGAGAAGCCAACCAAATAACTTCTTTGCTAAACAAGCCTCCTCAAGTGGAAGTGGTACTTTTTATTATTCTTTTAGTCAATTTCCTAAAGAGGTGAAGGGACTATTTCTACTAGATAAGTGGCAACTTCCTAGCAGAAGGAGAAGATACGACAAATGTAATTTTTTTGTTAGTTGAACCAGTGTATCATGCTTATAGTATGAAAGTCTATGTCATCATAGTCTTTCTGTTAATTGTTTAGTTTATCCTCGTTGTTCTCTATCAGAGGTTAGGTCCATGTCCCCCTCTGCTTTTGTAGCTCTTTGGATGATATAGACATGGTAGGGGTCAAGCCTAACCCCCCACACCTTTAAAGTGATGGCTTAAATTTATTTTTTTTAAAAAGCAATCACCAACTGAATACTAAAAATATACCGGCAGCAAAGTGTACAAACAGCCAATTACAAGGGCCACCATTTGGCTCACTTAAATCGAAGGAACATTCCTAAACTTCGCAAAGAGCTATAGTTGATTGTCAATAGGTCGCAAATTAGGTAACAGAGAAAGATAGTCTACTTTTTTCACTAATCTTGAAGTTTCAGCTAAAGCTCAATTCCTTCGGCAGATCAAAAACTAATCACTCCTTACTCTTTTCCGCAGGAGACTCAATGTCACTATCCACAGCAGCCACTGCGCACTCATGAGAACTGCTTCCACTTGATGCATCCCCCTGCCTATAACTGTTGCCCATTGGTGGTGGATACACAAAATAACCATGGTGATGAGCCATTGGAAAATTAGGAGGCAGGTGATTGGGCATGAGGCTGTAGCCTGAAGCTGGATTAACCATTGGGCGCTTCAACGGTAAAGGATCTCCTCTCACGGATCCACGCTCACCACCATCCAACTCACGATAACGCTGCAAGTACAAAGTCAAGGGTTCAACGTAGTCATCAAAACCAAGTGCGTTCATGGCCCAAAGCAAGTCTTCAGCGGTGATTGTCTTGCGCTGCTCAAGCTTGCAACGATCGTTAGCTTCGCCTGTTACAAAGCTTATGAACTCAGAGACACATTCTTGGATGACCAGTTTGGATTCATCGGCTATCTTGGCTTGGGGAGGAAGGATCTTGCGCATGTTTCTGACCACGTTGGCTATTGGCATGAATCGGTCTTGCTCCCGAATGGTGCATTCAGAATCTTCTTCATTGGCAGCAATTTCCTGGTTGAGATGAGAAGGCAGCTCCATGCTTCTCTCCATATCTTAATTTCACACAACAACAGCATCAGAGTGAAATGAAAAAGAAGTGTAGTATATATAATCAAAATATTCATCTAATTTCATCACAACTAGCTAGGCTTTTGTAGTACAAATGTCCAATTAAACATTAGTAAATCACATTTGCTATTAACTAACTTTTCAAGTGTTGAAGCAATTACAGAACTAATGGCGCGCACATATATATGTTTCACTAATTATTAGCTGGATATGAGAGTAGTACTACTGTAAGACGGCACTATGAATTGTGGACAATAGTCATGTAAACACCAAAAGCACATATTATTTCAACAAAAGAGATGGCCAGTGTGAATACAGACTAATTAAAGTAATATAAAACGCTTCACGTATAGTTTTCGTCATCTTTCTTATTTTGTCTGATCTTCAACTAACTCTGGCATTTATCAAACCATCCAAATTCACTTCTGATCAAACGCCTTTTTATTTTACCATCAATGTGATATAGGAATAAGACAAAATTGTATCGTAACGGACACTACACTACCCACTGTTTTCATATACTCTATATTTCTAGTACTAGTTGTTCTTAAAGTTATATGCAATGCTTCTTAAACTTTGGATAAATAAATGTTTGTTAGATTTTAATTATTTTCTTAAAATGACTATTTGTTCTGATGATAAATTTGTTCTGTATTTTAATTTTATGGCAAAAGCACAGAGTAATAAAAATAAAACATGTCTAATTTGTGTAATACAACTTGCTGGTTTTCAAACTTGCTAGCTTTAGACAGTTTCTTTCTCACTCTCTTTTTATTAATTGCTTTCCACTTGTTCCCCTTTTGTCTTAAAAGTTCCAAAATAAAACCAGAAATGGACGTGTTGATCACCATTACCATGAATTGATCTATTGATCTTTGATATACAAACAACTAGCTTTGCAATTATGTATATGGAAAAAAAATGCATATATAGTCCCTAGATAATTAAAGACAGGTGTTTAGTAGATGACGATACAACAAGCTAATAAATGTATACAAGTTGCAGCTCTCCATCTAAAGAAGATAATGAAAAATTCAGAAGAATGAATGAAAATTATTAGCTCTCCTGAAAAAAAAATGTATCCTTTTTGCTATCTTTTTGGGGGCTAGTACTGTGTGTACTTCAACATTTATAAAGCTTCACGAATATATGAATATTCAACAAACCTAGTATATATAATTTCACAAGTGGTGTTTGAAAGAGTGATGTGTATACATTTGTTGCCCTACCTTCTTGTGAAGGTAGAGAAATTATTCTTAACAGACGCTCGGCTCGAGTAAGCATATAAAAATCAATTGTACAAAACAGATACAAAGTTTCATGAATGTTCCATGGAGAAGGGGAATGCATTTGTAAAAGTAAAATAGAAGTTAGGTAGCATACCAGGGGAAGGGGAACGGGCAGGGGTTGGTTGCGGGGATCTGCGATAGCTATGAAATCCTCCATTTCCTGAACCAACACGATTACCATTAGCCATCTCTCTGTACAGATATATGTATCTCTCTCTAAATATATAAAGTGGCTCTTGGCAAGTGATATTTATAGCTACAATATTTAGGAGAAAGGGGGGGACACATAGCAGTAGGGCGTAATGAACGAGGTGAAGGTATTCGCCCGGATAAATAGGTTTTCACAGTTGGGCAAATGAGTATTGACCGAAAACAACATAGTTATGTACTACTACTTCCTCAACCCAAAATAAGTGTAATTTTAGCTCATTTGACGTCCATTAAGGAAAATAATAAATTGAAGGTATAGTTTATTAAGTTACCTTTATTTATTAGATGTTCTTGAGAATTGAATACTATTAAGGAGTAGTTCTTTAATACGAAAGTATAGTTGGAAAAACATACAAATTTTTGCCTTGAATTCCTACGATATTTTGGGAAAATTTATTGTTGGCTACAGTGACACTTATTTTGGGACAGAGGGAGTATATGTTACTTACAGTTTAATTTTCAGCCATTTGGCCATTTAAAAACCCAAAAACAAATAAAACCCCGAATATGTCTGAATAGCAACTTTGTAACCATTTGTGAAATTTACCAACACTGAATGCAAACTTTTATCATCCACAATAGAACATCTTACATATGACAAAGCAAATCTGACTATAAATGGGACAACATCAAACACATAAAATAAGTAAATTTTGTGGCAACTTCCAATTCAGTTTAAGTATGACATCAACACACTTTTAAAAAAGAAGTCGTACGTAATACGCCACTGGGAAAACAGGTTGTAACTGAAGCTTAGCAGTTCCCTCAAATTTTCCTTAAAGTTTATGGGATTGCCTAATTTCTCGCACTGTTCAATGATCATCCTCACAAGTTTTGGAGAATGAGAAAAGAGGACTCTTATTAAGTACATTCCAGTACCTGATCCCTTGAGTTTCCGCAACCTCACTGTTTGAATCAATCTCATAGCTTCATTCACATGGTCTTTTTACATTGATAAGTAAGATAACAGTTTCGTTCTCTGACTCAATGTCTCATCAATCTGAAGACAAAGTCTCTTAATAGTCATCCTACATTACCAAAGTTAAAGATATAAAGTGTAACAATAAAACTTAATGGCAATATGAAAGTTTTAAAGATTTAGAATAAATAAAGAAAGGTGTTTATACATAGGACTGTCCTTATTAGGTATGGTATGTCTTACCTTTACAACCTCGTCTATTTCAATTTCGTAAAAGTTAGGAGAAGTCCTAAGCAGGCAAACTACACAAGAAAATACTTTCAACTGAAATCTTAAAGTCACAAATTTTCAGGCTTTGCAGTTTTAGTGACTGGCGAGACATGTCTGGCACATCAACCGAGCAATGTGTCTGAAACAAAAGATGCCAAAAAATGAAATTATGGAGTGTTGGTTAAAACAGCTACGAAAATAAAACGAGGCAGCATAATTTTGTTACCTCTAGGGATGTTCCATTCAAGAAAAGATGCTTAATGATTCTAAAGATTGGGTTCACATTAAAACACTCAAATGTAATTTTATAGCTGCTAAGGATAGACAAGTTCTCAAGTACTTGGAGAAACCAAATAAACGGAATCAATAGCAACACAAAATCTCAACTCCAAAATCTTGAGCATTAACTGATTAAGTGTTTTTTTTAATCCTATAGTACAGGCAATTGCAGAATCCTTGAACTGAAGACTAACATGATTGGGGAATTGAGTACCAACATGCTTAAGGATACATCTCGATAGCTTCAAATATATCAATGTTTCACAAGTAAATATGCTATCAGGCAACACATACTTTTCATCATTGGCCATATCTAGATTAAGCTTCTAGATACCATAATTTGAGACAAAGATGTCTATCCCGGAGAGAAGATGCAATCCCAGAATATTTTCAGTATGTTAAGCATGAGAATTTTATGAATTATGCTAGCAGCATATAAGATACGTACTTAAAAAACAGGGGATCAAACACAAGATTAGGTTGTGTAGACCATAACAGCCTCTAATGTTTTGATAAGATTCTAGCTCTTGCAGCGTATTTGATGGGCATTAGCTCTAGTACTCTATATAGTGTGTCAGTTGGTAATTCAGAAATAATAGATAAGGGTCAACTATATGATTCGTCATTACATTTTATTTTTTTTTATCTTCAAAATTCGGGGATCGTCACTACATTTCACTGACTATGAAAAGTTGAAAACAAATAATTACAGCCATAAGATTGTAGTTTATCTGCTTTAGTCATATCCTACATTGTTACAGTGATGTGCTTTTTATACGTCAGTGAGTTTGAATAAAGGGTATATTGGTACTGGACTAATGTAGTCGGTAACAGACCCTCTAATATAGATATTAACAGTAAGCGTGTTTGCACGTGAGTTAATTCGTTAGAAGAACTGATTGGGATGAAGAATCAGTCGTATATGCTCTTCACTAGTGGAAGATCAAGAAATAGCATCCATCTCGGTCATATACCGACCTTTCAAAATTCATATTCATAAGTTGACAACAGATAGTAGTATAAAGTATAAAGTTGCCAGTAGAATGAAAGGAACGATGTGTTTTATTGATTGTAAACTAAGTATATATAGATTCTGTACAACTTCTACAGCAAAGAGATAAACTAAGAAAAAGGTAAGACTTATCTATAACCTATATATAAGGAGGAAGTTACAACAGAGTCCTAAAGAGAAGACACTACTAAATCTGATCCGTTATTAAGTAGCAGTACTAACTCAAGTCTGCAGGTCAAAGCAATATCATACATCTTGGTGCCATACCGACCTTTCAGAATTCATATTCTCAAGTTGACAGCAAATATGAGCAGCAACAACTCAAGTCTGCAGGTCAAAGCAATAACATCCATCTCGGTGATATACCGACTTTTCAGAATTCATATTCTCATGTTGTAGCAACTCTTGAGAAACTTGCTCCATCAGGGCCGGTCACATCAACAGCCTTAGTACGACCATCACTGCCAGACTCAACCTCGAACTCAACTATATTACCATCAAATAGGCTATGGAAACACTTAGATCTGATACCAGAATAGTGAATGAAGAGATCGTCACTAAGCCACTTGACGGTTCCCCTAGCCATCTGTCCACTCTCACCTGCCATTCTCACTAACAAAAAGAAACCCTAAAAACCCATTGTGTGTCTCCTTTGGAATTATCACCGTGACAAGAAAATAATCTAATATAGTCGTTGGTCATTTTACTTATATTAGATTGTTTTCTTGTAACGGTGACAATTCCAAAGGAAACACACAAAGGGTTTTTAGTGTTTCTCTTTGTTAGTGAGAATGGAGGGTGAGAGTGGACAGAGGGATAATGGAATCGTGAAGTGGTTCAGTGAGGATCTCTTCATTCACTAGTCTGGTATCAGATCTGAGGGTTTCCGTAGCCTATTTGATGGCGACACAGTTGAGTTCTAGATTGGGTTCGGCAGTGATGGTCGTACTAAGGCTGTTGATGTGACCGGCCCTGATGGAGCGAGTTTCTTTGAAGTTGCTACAACATGAGAATGTGAATTCTAGAAGGTCGGTATATCACCGAGATGGATGTTATTGCCTTACCTGCGGACTTGAGTTGCTGCTGCTCATATCTTCTGTCAACTTGAGAATATGAATTATGAAAGCTTGCTATATCACCAAGATGGATGATATTAATTTGACCTGCAGACTTGAGTTAGTGTTGCTCCTATCTGTTGTCAACTTAAGAATATGAATTATGAAAGGTCGGTACGGAGATAGATGTTTTTCTTGAACTTACACTGGTGGAGAGCATATACCACTGATTCAATTCACCCCAATCAATTCTTCTAACGAATTAACTCTGGTGCAAGCATACTTACTGTTAATATATATCTATATTAGAGCATTTGTTACAAACTGCAAAATTAGTCCAGTGACCAATATACTCTTTATTCAAAATCACTTACGTGACGGGATTCTTAATTGCTCCAGTATCACTAGCTAGCAAGTAATCCTCATTCTCCAGCTTGGTGTAGTTCTTGAAGGTGTGCACTTCCCTTTAATTGTGTGTACACTCTGAAACAACACATACTAGTAGGCATCATCGTCCTCAGCTATCAGAGATCATTATCGTCCTTAGTTAGGGAACATCACTGAATTCCTATAACTAGACTATGCCAAGTGGCATAGCAAGAGTAGTATCAGTTCAAACAACGCATACTAGTAGGCATTATCGGTCGACCCGAACCTACTACATAATATGAAGTAGACATTCAGAAGGGAACATACTGTAACATCCGACAATTTGAAATAGCTAAGAAGAGGCTTAGAATTTGAAAATTTTCATTTTTGGAAAGGATTTGAAAATCTGGAAAATTGGCTAAGTGTGGAAATCAGTGATTTTTGGCCAACTTTGAGCAGTCATAACTTCCAGCTCAGGATGAGTTAGGAGTAGTTCCAGTTATGGTTGTGAAGCTTGTGTAATGATCTTTCCAACTCCGCCGAGTTTGCTCAATTCCGAATTCGTATGAGCGAGTTATGGCCCTTTGAAAGTTGGGAAGTTGACAAGAAAATCCGTCCGGGAATCATCAAGGGCATTTTGATCTTTTCCCTAGCTAATTCTTTTGAGGATATATTGTTGTATAGGGCTGATCTTTGGATCATTTTGTTCCATTTTAAGAGAGTGAAGGCTAGGGCTTGAGAAGAAGAAGAGAAGAAGAAGAGAAGAAGAAGAGAAGAAGAAGAGAAGAAGAAGAGAAGAAGAAGAGAAGAAGAAGAGAAGAAGAAGAGAAGAAGAAGAGAAGAAGAAGAGAAGAAGAAGAGAAGAAGAAGAGAAGAAGAAGAGAAGAAGAAGAGAAGAAGAAGAGAAGAAGAAGAGAAGAAGAAGAGAAGAAGAAGAGAAGAAGAAGAGAAGAAGAAGAGAAGAAGAAGAGAAGAAGAAGAGAAGAAGAAGAGAAGAAGAAGAGAAGAAGAGGAGAAGAAGAAGAGGAAAAATCGAGGAGATCATCGTGGATTTTCGTCGGAGGTGATCCCTACCAAGGTATGTGAGCTTTTAGTGTTGGGTGATCCTTTCCCCCACACACCTAGCCCCTTTTACTTATTAAGGAAGGATTGGCTTTGTTGTTAGTTGTTGTGGTTGAAGTTGTTGGAGTTGTTAAAGTTGTTAGTTGTTGTTGTTGGAATTATTGTTGGTTGTGGGACATGATTGGATGGTGTTTTTGAGTGGTATTCTATTGAATGTTGAGGGATTTTATGTTCTAAGTGATTGGAGGATGAAACCCTTGAAGTTGGAGGGTTTAGAGTTGGTAACGTGAAGGGAAAGTCGGGAAGCTTGCGAGGAGCATGTCCGCGTCGCGGACTTGTTCCCTCTGTGAA